>NC_056739.1:398127159-398222159 GCF_019279795.1 Protopterus annectens | reverse complement strand
TCAATCACAGGAGGTCAGAAAAGATTGTGAAGAAAGTCTAGAAAAGCAATTTACATGGGAACAATGAGAAGACAGGTATGCAACAAAATCCAGAAGGTTTAGGATTTCTGCTTGGAAGTGTTTGCATAGGAATTTCTATACTCCAAGCAGACTTCAAAGAATGTTTCCTTGGGTAGATAAATGTTGGAGGTGTAATGGGGAAGAAAGATGGAACGGGGAATGTTTTTTGGGAGTGTAATGAGCTGACTGGTTTTAAAAGTCCCCTGCAGAAAGCACTGTCAGAAAAACTGGGAATCCAAATGACTACAGCTTTATGAGCTAGAACACAGTATATGAACTGCCTAAACAGAGTAAAGTCTCAAGTTTACTTCTACTGGCTGTTAAAAAAACAATTACTAGAAAATGGAAATCAAAATCTAAACCGACTGTATTTGAATTACTTAATACTGTAAGAGATAAAAACTAGAAATAGGATATTTAGAAAAGTGAAGGAACAAATTATATAGAAATAAATGGAATTTGGAGAAAAATACATGTAAAATAATGTTCAGGAGGAGGGTTGAGTTTTAAGGGAAGGCTGGAATTGTAAAATTTTGCACAATTTTGTAATTTTGGACTAAAGAGTTATTGTAAAAAATAAAACATATATAATGTATATAAATGAAAAAATGTTAATATGGTTTGTTTTCTTTTCTATTAATGTAGGTGTGACTAGCTCAAACTGTTTTTAATTATCTTTATAACATTATCACGTAAGATAATTTTTTAACTCAAAACATCCTTACCCTTTAAACACTTTGTGGATGTATTCCCATTTACCAATCTAAATTCCCAACAAAATTCTGAGATATTATAAAGAAAGTATTCATGTACATGCACTTGTTATATAACAAGGAGCACCAATGTAGTACTGTACAAAGGGCCTCATAGTTAGCAGTGAAAGGTAGGGCTCATTTATGTTTAACACACGTACCTAAGTTACAAAATGAAAGCTACTGCCTACCCTTGAAGCCATTACTACTAGGTAGAAGCACAAATTACAACTTAACAGGACAGGATAACCAACAGCTGTCTTAAGCACCATATACTCTGGCAACAACAGAGTGAGCCTTCCACAAAACAACCCCTATGACATGCAACGCATTACCAGAATACCTGCATAAGGCCAAAGTCGTACAACATCAGTAAGTTATTAAAAGAACATCTTGGAAATACACTTCATACTGATTTAGGGATATAGGTCCCAAGAGTCTTCAGTCAGTATGCAGCCAGTTCTCTTTGCAATATGCAACCATAACGCATAATAGCATTCATCTATTCCATCTAAATTTGTTTGTAAATGTCTTCCTTCTACTACACCTTGGGACAATTCGTAATTGTAATTAAATTTGACTGTGGGCTAAACTGTCTATCTATTTTAGGATTCTAAATGTAGATTAAATTTGGTACTGTGAATATATTGTAAATGAATGTCAATGTGCATTGAAGTTTGTGCCTATACTACATCTGAATATATCTGTGGTCTATGCCACTGGCTTGGACTGTGGATAAAAATGGTCAGTGGATAAGTGCATTCACCCAGTTAACAACATGAAATAAGTAAATAAATATTACATTATATTTATTTGATGAAAATATAATACCAGGCTATCCAATCTATCTTTGGAAAGTGCACCTAATTTTGTGACACTATACCTCACATCCTTTCCTTCACTTCTCCAGTGCTGACTTCACTGCCTTCATGAATTATTTCTCCCTTATCTATACAATAATTCATTCCATGGAATAACATTCATTTTCATGAAGGATAACTTTTGCAGATTCAGGAAATAGCTGGTCCCTGCAGATTACGGTCTGTGCTCTCCACTCTCCCAGTTTCTCCAGTTAAGGATAACTGCTTCACATCTCTGACATGATGTTGTGCATTCATATCATGTTAGTTCTCTCTTTCTCTCTGTCTTCTGGTGTCTAGTGAGATCATCCTCGGCACCTCTTATCTCCACTCATACACCTTCCCAGCCATATACCCACAAGCACAGCTGGTAGCTTTCCTCTGAACTCCTTCCAGCAGTCTTCCTCTTCCTGTATGGTCTCCACAGAACTGCATGTTATTCAGAGTAAAGCCCAACAAACCAAGAAACTACACTTGGAAGAATATGATACACTGCAGTAGATGCCTGATTATACATCAGAAACAGACAAAGGTGGAGAGAAGCACAGCACCTAGTACCATGAACCAGTTCCCACAAACCCTCAGCTCTTCAAATGAAGAGCAAAACACACCCTCCTCTCTCCATTCGGGTCTCTTTTTTTGTGCCCAGACCCTCTTCTCTTCTATTAAAAGAAATAACAATCTCTTCCTCTAAACTGTAGCAAATGGTTGCTACAGTTTATACCCTACATGCTCAGATTTTAAACTTTTTTCTAACTTTTGAACTCTAGCAAAACTGTTGCTGCATTTAATAGCAACACAAAGAACACTACAGTGCTCAGGTTTGACTGTAAATGCAATACTGGCTTTTAAAAGCCAGTATTGCATTTGATATCGGGATTGGCTGACCGCACCCCTCCCCCAACACTTTCTGCTAGGGACAGTTGCTCCTCTCACCCAGCCCTAGCTACACTACTGGTGGAGGTCTCTGCTGCTGAAGTGACTTCCAGACTTTTTGCAGATATTCAGTGTAAGCAAATCTGCTCCTTCACCCCAGATGTTGGTCTGTCATATGGCTTAAAAGGAGGAGCTTCTCTCTCCATTATTAAGTTCTTTTCGGTAGAAAAGCATGCAGAAATGCAGCTTATAAAGGGGTACCTCTGACCCCCAGTACTTAGTCTGTGAATTCCAGGAAGACTTTAGCCCTAAATTCATGCTTTAGGACAGCACCGACACTATTCTCCATAAAGACAGAATTTTTAGACAAATGAAACAGAAGAGAGACTGGTTACAGGAATTCATATAAATGCTATGGCATGATTAAGACCTTCAACCCCAAGGAGCTCCAAGGGGATCTTGAGAGCAATACCTGAACTGCAGTGGTAATCCCAGTACCTGAACATCTATAACTAATGAGGAACTCCCAAAACTGTACCACAGAACCTTCACTGCAGTTGACATCTCCTTGCTCTAACATACACTGCTTTGGTGAGCCAACTGTATTATATTCACTGAAGGGATCACAATGCTGCAGTATTTGTTAAAGAGAGTAAGAATAGCAAACAGTACTTTGTACTCTACATAGGTAAAAGACTATATCATACCTTGCAAAATGGAAGAAGAAAAGATCATCCTGCTTTTAGGCTGAATACACAGCTTGTAGTGTTTAGGTATGAATGGAGATATGCTTTCCCCTTTATTTTGTGAGTTAAACTAACTAGATTGCCTTTTTGAGGGTCAGCTCAGAGACTACTTTCAGTATAAAGTACGAGTCAGTCCTAAGGTTACTTTATCCCTGTGGAAAACCATCCAAGGTTCTTTAAGCACAAAGGTTTGCAATTCTGATATTCTTTTCTGGCAAAAATTACTGCTACTAGGAATAATGCTTTCCATGGCAAGAACTATGTCAACATCCCTAGAACAGAAAACATATTTGGAGAAGGGTGCAAAGCTCTGGAAGTAAGATTCAACACTGAACTTTGCCTGCAGCTGATGTCACAAACATTCCATATGAAAAACATTATGCACATATGTAGTAATAAATATGATGTGGTAGGTGGCACACTGTGGGACTATACTACAGGTTAAAATACACTACACACACTAGCACATTTTAGGACTTCTTTAGTGAATTAGTTATTTAGTTTGTCATTCGTAATTCAATTCAGTGAATCAATAAAAAATTCTGATGGGGATAGAGGTGGAGAGAAGGACAGCATTAACATTTTAAATGAGAAAAACAAATCAATAATAAAAATAGATACTTAGCTTTATATTTCTAAAAATCACTGCATATTACTCAATTTCTTTGTGCAACAAAGTCTGTAAACAACCAAGAGAAATTCTTCCAAAGATTTTAAAATTTTACTGTGTTTGCCAAGTTGTATACAAATCAAAAACTAAATGTTTGCCAGTTGAGAGACAGCAGACAGTTCAGTAACCATTTCTTGCCAAATAAATTCAAATTGTCAGTGAAAATGAAAACAACACCATTAGATATTGTTAAAATCTTGTTTTGAATTTGCAGATTAGAGGATTGTTAAAGCATCTCTTTTCTGCTTCAACATGTTAGAACTTTCTTAATGCAGCCCTTGGCCCTCTCTCTCAAGGTACTGCTGAGACCCACTTATTTAACAACTGTGCTCCTGCTGGGGTGAAGTGAGCTGAACAATTGCACATGAGATATTTCAGCCTGCAACAGCGGCAGGCTATCTGCAGCCTCTTCACATGCCAGTCTTCAAAAATGCATTTTATATTCTGTCACACAAATAAATGGTAAGAACAAATAAAGGCTATTTACTATCTCACTTTTTATATCCGTTTAGCATGCTAGTCAAGAGTTTGGTGGCACCGGTCACACCTGCAGGCTGTGACATTACGGCTGGATATAATTCCCAACTTCAAGACACTGGTAATGATCAAATCTATCTACCATCCCACTTTATATATTATGAGGAGCACACATTTTACATAACAGGGGAAATGAGTATTGCAGGTTTATCTCTGTAATCTAAGAGTAAGGAAAATTAGGTGCTCTTTGAGCTGATAACTAATCAAGCCACCCGGAAACTGTTCTCTCATCTTAAGAAAACATAATGCATCCTAAAATTAGCACTGCCAACTGGTTAGCACAGCTGCAGTATGCACACAATTTCTCCTTATTGCTTGCTTTACTACACAAAATGAAGTAAAGCTCTAGTGTTCATAGGATCTGTATGTAGAACCTTTGAATCAATACTCCAACTCTGTAGATGACCAAACTGCAGTAATTGTTCTCCTGCAGGCCACTACAAGTGAGCCTTGGCTGGTCTGACTATACTTGTATAACTGCCCATAAGAAAAAAAAAATCTAGTGTTACTTCTAGGCTTGCTGGCCCTAAAATGATCACAGGAGAAAATGCTGAAGCTGTTCAACACAACGGAGGTGGGATTAATGGGGAGAAAGTTAAGACACAATTCAAGTATCATGTACTTATTGGGTTTTGTTTTGGGGTAAAGACACAGAATATATTGAGAAATACCACACACACATACACACACACACACACACACTAAGACATAGGATGTTGAAAGAAATTATACAGTCACCAACCTTAGACCTAGGAATGGGTCTGACTAGCAGGACCATGTATCAAAAACATATATCCCGTTCACATCAACACATGTGAAAATATGTATGTGGGATTACTTTCTGAAGTCCTGGGCTGCCAAAGTCTCTATACTGAGTACTGCATTACTTCTGAAAAGTATTTTGTTATTACAGTTCATTCCTTACTACCTGGCATTAATAAGCTCTGCTCAGCCCAGACATTTCACCATCTAAATAGGTTCTGATGGGGCATAGGATCAAAGGCGGTTACATAGGATCATAGGAGGTTACTAGGTTATTGGCCCTGAGGCCCTTATAAGCCTAGCCAAGAGTTTAGCCCATGTTTAGATACGTCAGCACCCAGAGCCCCTGTCCAGCAGTGGAATCCCAGGAGTGTATATTCTGTTTCCCATCCAGTAATCCAGGTTGCGCTTAAAAATTTATAATGAGGTACTCTGCTTGACGTGGACAGGGAGTCTATTCCACAGATGGGGAGTCTCTGGGACACAAATCTGTCCCGCCAACAAGTCCTACTGATATCACAGACCAGGTTGAGGTTGCGTGTACAGGTTGCTCGAGTGGAGCTTGACTTGTGGATATGCAGCAGTCCCATCAAGGCGGGGTCTGAGACTGCTTTGCATGCCAGAGGTCACCTCTGAGGAGTCTGTATGAAACTGAGTAGAGAGACACTGTGTAGGGTAGATGTTTGAGTTCTTGGATTCTCCTGTTGAGAAACCTCTGTGGTCTCTCCAGCTACCGCATGTGTTTTGCGAGGTACATGCCGAAGGGGGAGTTGTACTCAACAATTGGTCTTATAAGGCAAGAATACAGGGATCTTATGACCTCTTTGTCCCTGGATGAGATACTGTTACTTATGAGGTGGGCCATGAAGAAAGCTTTCCATACAATGGAAGCAACATGGTGGTCAAAAGTCAGGTTGCTATCAACATGGGTGCCCAAATCCCTCATTACTGACTGTGTACTTAGAACATTGTTATTAATGAGATATGTGGGGACGTTACGCTCCCCAAAGGGGTTGATGATGCATTTTTTGGCATTCGGTTTGAGGCCATGTTTCTGGTACCAGTCATGTGTTTGGTTGAGACCCTCTTGGAGGATGTCCATATCACTTGGGGAATTGAAGACTGCGCCCAGCTTGCAGTCATCTGCAAACTTGGTCAGCCATAACCCACTGGTTTTGGCCTGCACCTCAGAGAAGTATATGCTGAATAAAAGAGGCCCCAAGACCAATCCCTGGGGTATGCTGCTTGTTACGGGTCTACTGCTTGAGCTGGCTTCACCTGTTTTGATTAGGTGGGTTCTATTAGTAAGCCAGTTTGCTACCAATCTGGTAACACACGGATTGATGCCTAACTGAGACAGTTTATCTACTATGCCCGAGTGGGAAATAGTGTTGAAGGCTTTGGCCAGGTCAAGGTAAGCAGTGTGCACCGTCTTCCCCTCATCCATGACTTTGGTGACTGTCTCAAAGAAGTCGACCAGATTTAACCGACATGGCCTCCCCTTGACAAAGCTAAACTGTGTTGGGTCGAGTGTTTGGAAGTTGCCAATGCCCCTGTTAATGTGGTCCATGATAATTCGTTTCATAGTCTTGCAGATCAGACTAGTTTGGCTGATGGGTCTATAATTTCCTGGATTGGTGGACACTCCACCTTTGTGGAAAGGGATGACATTGGCTGTCCACTCGGCTGGGACAAAGCTGGTACTCAGGCTTTGGTTGAATAGGGTGCCTAACGATACTGCAAGTTCATGCCTGAGTTCATGTAGGATGCAGCCAGGGATGTTATTAGGTCTCATGGAGGCTCTATTTTTTGCCTCTGAGAGGGCAGTGATGACCTGCGCCCTAGAGATAAGTGGTGGGTGGCAGGTACTTGAGATGTCCTGATTTACTGATGGGGGGACAGAGGGGAGAAGTTTTTGCTGAATCTGCCAGCCAGTAGATTGGCTATATCTACAGCATTTGTGTATGTGGTGTCCTTGACCACCAGTTCTGAACAGATCTGAATGCTTCCTTTGAGATTGCGGACATATGTGAAGAAGGCCTTATGATTGTCTTTAGTAGATCTGGCCAATTTGGATTCAAATTGGCTTTAGAGGATTTCACTAGTGCTCTTATTTGCTTGTTCAGGCTAAGGATATATTGCTTCCAACTGGGTACCTGCTCCTTCTTGGTCCTAGACAGCAATTTTTCCTTTCGTTAAATAGTTTATTTATTGCAGATGTCCACCAGACAGGTTTACTCTTCCTTGCAGAGGATAATTTTGTCCTGTCAGATATTCCTGATTCCATGCAACTATATAAATGCGTGTATAGTACTTTGGTGTAGATTTGGACATTGGTGCCAGTTCCTGCAGTGGGGGAGGAGGCTGTGAAGCTGTATATACCATCCCTCAGGAGGTAGTAATCAGGTATGGAGAAGTTTTTTATTTCACCCTGGCTAGAGGGGGGTCAGGGGAGATGGTGACTTTGAAAGTGACCGCTTTATGGCCGGATCTCACTAGGGAAGATGATACTGTAGGGCTGTTGCTGTGGTTACTCATGTTGGTTAATAGCAAGTCAAAGATATTTTCAACTCTTGTGGGGGTATCAAGTAGCTGTTCCAAGGCATTTGGATTGATGAAATTGAGGAATCTCTGGGTATTTGTGTTCTGGCATGAGTAGTTTTTCCAATCTATGGTTGGGTAATTAAAATCACCCAAGGGTTGAATCTTGATAGATTTTAAGATGACCAGATAGGTGGAGGGGGCATCTCAAGTCAAATTTGGGGGCCTGTAGCTAGCTATAATTTGAATAGGAGTCTTGTCAACGGTTAACTGCACCTGGAGTGTCTCCTGCATGTCATACTGTTTGACCAGCCTGAAGATGTGTGTGTCTAATATATATTGAAACTCCACCTCCTTTGGTTTTGCTGCCCACATTTTGGGGTCTGAATGTATGATAGGATGAGTAACCAGGTAAGGCTGGGGTGCTCCCCGCAGCTTTGAACCATGTTTCCATGACTGCACAAATGTCAGCATCTTCCAGGGCTAAGAATGCTTGCAATGAGTGCAGTTTCACGTTTAGACTCCTAGCGTTTACCAGCATGACCTTTAATTTGCATTTTGTTGAGATTTTTATGTTTGTAGTATCGACCTCATGACTCTTCCTAAAAAAAAGGCACTATGGGGGAGGCAAGGGCTTTTGCCAGAAGTCTGAAGCCCAAGGGAGACAGATGCAGGCCATCTCTAGCAAAGCATCGTGGACTGTCAATTATATCTTCCCAGGCTGTCAGGCACTGGATCTCCCTGGAATGACACCAGAAACTAAGCCAATTGTTAAATTCAGTCATTTTCTGTTTGTATTGAGGCATCATTCTGGGTGACGCTAGAATGCTGCTTAAGGCTAGGGACATACCTGCCTGGGACACGTATTCAGCTAGCTCAATCATGTCTCTCTTCATATGGTCCAAGGAGGTACATCTCAAGTTGTTCACGCCAACATGGACTATGACAGAGTCAAAACAGTACCTGTTGTTGAGACACTTGAGTGAGTGTGTAATATGACGGATTCTGGCACCTGACAAAACTAACCGTGACTTTCTCCTTATCCAGCCTCGTGAGAGGCACATCTGTGTGTCTCACAATGGAGTCTCCTATGACTAATATGTTGGGTTTATTGTAGGCCTTAGTGATTGCGAGATACTGGTGTGTGGACTATGCATGGTATGTGGTGTGGAGGGTTGTGGAGTTCTCATGTGTTTTTGTCTCTGAGGTCTTCTTTGTTTGGGTTTGTTTTGTTGAGAACCTCCGCATATGTGGGTGTGTGTTGTGTAGTTGTGGGTGGCGTTTAAGGTGTAGTGATTGTGTTGACAACCTTCTCAGTGCCAGATATACTGGCTTGTGAGGGAGACAGCACAGACTGTAGCTTCTTTATGTAACTGCATCTCTCACAAATTGTGTTCCTAGGTGGTAGTAGTAGATGGTTGTCTGTGTACATGAGGCAGTTGCTACACTGTCTCAGGATGCCCATATCAACCAGGATGGCAAGAAAAACTGTAGGAAATTGTCCATCCATATTTGTCAGAATCTGAGGGAGAGAGGCCAGGGAGAGCTAAGGGGTAGGCCTAAAGCCCAAGTGCTTAAACCAAAACTAAGAGGCTTAGAATAACACTTAAAATTTAAACAGGCTACAAACAAGCAGTAAAAAATGCAGCAGACAAGATGCAATTGAACACTTTAGAGAACAAGCAGCAGAAAAAGCAAGATGAAGTAAGAGAGTAGGAAGAGGAAAGACAAATACTGTAAAAGCAGATGAATAAAGTTTTTTTTGTTTGTTTAGTAAAGTGGCATAGCAAAAGCATAATATGAAGACTTACCAATATGTGGTTCTAAACTATGAAAGACTGATCATCAAAATCATAACTAACAGCTGTGCTGAAAGTATTAAAAAAAATGCTACTATGAAGTGGAGGATGATCTCTGATTCTATTATCCAGCTGTCATAATACTAATAGCCAGCTACATCTATAGTGGGACATGGAAGTCTTGTGTATCATATAACCATAACAGATGTCATGGCAAAGAAACAACAGGGATACACAGATGTTAAGCTCAAAGGAAGGAAGCAAACAGGGATACAATGGGTAGGGATTTCAGACAGATTCTGGTTATAGTGGTCAGTTTGCACATCGTGGACCATTCTGTGGACTTCCCCAATGAATAAAAGTTGACCTAAATGGAGTCCTAATTTAATTTTTCTGCTCAACACTTACAACACAAACTATTCCAGCTCCACTGGGATCCTATATAGTGAAACGTCAGTCCAATATTTTAGGCAATAAGCAGGCTAAAATGCAGCTCACACAGACAAATTACATACATTCAACACGTGTGTGTGTTGTTTTTTTTTATTTATACTATATAAATATACATATATATATATATATATATATATAAATATACATATATATATATATATATATATATATACACACACACACACACACACACATCATATATAATATACAGACACACACACACACACATTATATATATATATATATATATATATATATATATATATATATATATAATGTACAAACATACATACACCACACACACACCTGTACATATATAAAGAGCACACATTTTTGCAACAATGTTACATATTCAAACACCTCTATAAGTTTTACTTTCTGATCACAACTACAGAACAAAATATTACTTTCTAGTCATAGACCTATCAGAATTTATAATTACATTGAAAACTAGCCAACACATGTATATAGGTATCTTATCCAGTGGTATCAGCACAATCTGTGCAAAGGTAATACACATACCTTCTCCATAATAAAGCCTGTTGCTTAGAAGCTAGTGTACAAATGTTACAAAAAGACAAGCTTGTGTCTCAGTAAATCACACATACAGCTTCACATCTGTACCCTTTGCAGATTGAAAAGTTAACTGATTTTCTAATACATAAAAGGATAGCATAGTCTATTATCTAACACAACGAACTATGAACAATCTGCATTCCACATTACAGTTCTGGGCCCAAAAAAGCTGCTTCTACAGTATGAGAATTTAGGCAAATCATAACACCACCCAGAGACCCCAGACAACCCCTAAACATAGGTACAAGTAGTCTGTGAACCTTACGCAGCTGCAGGAGTCTAAAGATATCACCAGAAAAATAGGGATCATCTCATCCATGCTGCTGCCTTGGTGCACTGCAAAAATAGATGAGTATCTACACACATTACAGCCATATATCATTTTTTTCTGAATGAGAGAGGTAGACAACTAAATTGAATAAAATGTCAAAAGATGTTACTGCTTGCTGCTACATTAACAGGGAATATCACATTTCTAAATATACCTCCTCTTAATGAAATGCTCTCTTCACAAAACCAACAGCATTTCAGATGGTCTTTGAGATACTGATTCTGCCTGAAAAAGTAGAGGAAATCATTGACTAAATAATAAATCTTAAATCTGTCTGCAAATGATATACTGTGTCTACATCATTTCCTTAGTAGCATGACTGATGAAAATGCTTTTTCGACCTTTCTCTGTTAGAAGTTACAGTGCAAATGGCAATTCCTTCTAGTTGCCTAACAATATCAAGAAGAGATTAACAAAACGCAAAAGAATATTTTTTTTGTTAGAAAACAGTAGAATGCTGGCAGAAGTTTAAAATGATTTTCAGGGATCGGTGCTTATTTTGTTCTTGTAAACAGAAGGAAAATATGCAATCTTATACAGCAGTCATTATATGGTTGATTTAAAACTTGCACTAAATTGCCTTTTTCAGCTCCAATATTAATTATAGCCCATTTGAGTTATTTACTATATGTTCTTTTTTAAGCACTGCAATAAAATCACAGACAGAACGGGCTGAAACATTCTTTCTTTACTACCACAAAACAGCGATAACTAATCTTATTTTGTGGCAATGTATATAGATTTGAGCTTAACAGTATATGTGTGAGCATACAGGAATGTTTTTTTCTTTTATTTAAGTAACATAGCAAGCCCATAGAGAACACAAACATTTTTTTTCCTGACAGAGTGAGAAAACTGATCACTTTTCCCAGGCATGGCCAAATTACAGAAGTGATGCATACAAGGTCATACAGTACTGCAGGAGGAAATTAAATTAATTAAAACCCAGATTTCCAGATCTGGCATCCAAGGCATCTTAAACTGTTGTCTTATACTTACACCATTAACCATGGTGCCTTGATGTAGTCTGAAAAGTCTGATTCAGGAGTGCTGACTGCACCACAGCACTTTTTAATCTTGCTTATTAAATGTAATATTGCTATTGGTTATATAGCTAGACAAACACATGTAGACGGCCATGCTTCGGTTTTCAGAGGTAAGGAAGCGCTGACCTTGTTAAGAGATATACTCACAGTCTATTGCTCAAATACAGTTCCGTGTATTAACCACCATGGTGTTTTTTTTTTTGGAAAAATCTGATTAATCTTTGCAAAGCAGGATTTGTAATAACCTTTATTAACTTTATCTTAAATTCTTTTATGTATAATCGAGCAAAAAATCTAGATCCCTCAGAGCCACAAGGGCGGGAGACTTAAACCTCGACACGGTTATTAATAGGACGTGCTGGAGGGATAGATTCATCACCCAAAGACTCCCTATGCTGTGGAACAAAATCACGGTTTATGTGAGGCAGAGCACCTCGCTGGCCTTGTTCAAGAGGAATCTTGACCAATGGATGGGAGATCGCAGATACACCCCAGGGGTTACCTCAGTGTCACTGCTCGACAGAGGCACAGCAAAATAATGGGCATGGTTTCTCCAAACTAGAAGGGTGGCGTGAGCCACAGAACTGTGGGCTGGGCTTGTAAGTGCCCTCGGGCGGATAGCCTAGTATGAACCTATGAACCTATGATAGGGAGAGTGTATATGTGTGTACTTATATATGTGTATATATATTACAACACACACACACACACATGCATATAAATACACACAAACATACATACATGCTTTACTGTCAATAAACTTGAAAATAAAGAAGTGCAATATTGTGTGATGAAGTGATGTAGTGCCAGCTATGCCAGACAGAGTAGGTTAGTGCATGTGTAACACATGCCAGCATAGCTAGCCAGTGTTTTGTAAAGAATTTTATGTCATGTGTATATCAAACTGATTTGTACAGATGCTTGTGTTAAAATGTATTTGTAAAGCTGTTTGAGTTAAAAATGTATCAAAAATGGGTTCTGCTGGACAGAAAAGAATATGTATGTTAGGCTGTATTGTGGTAACTGCTGAAATGTGTTAAAAGAGGATGCTGGAAAAGGGGTTAAGCTCAGTCCAGTTTACTTTAGGAAAAATAGCTTGAAATTACATGACGTGGTTTAGGCCATAAAGATTTTATCTCACACTCCTGAATGCAGCTAGAGATGCAATGTCTGGTCTATGATCCTGCTCTAATTATCTTTAGTGGTGAACTAATTGCTACCCTAGGGTGCCAGAGAAGGTTGGTTAGTCTCTACAAGGATGAAAGTACTGGAATTGTTTTAGAGTCTCCAGATGACTTAGCAAACCTCTAGGTGTGTACTGTGACACATCGGTGATAGATTCTGGTTCACCTTCTAGTCAGGGGGCACTGAAATTATTTTAGATATTAGTGAGAGATGTGATGGCGACACTCAGCACTTTGTCTTGGACCTGATGACAAGACCATTCACCCACTTCATCTTGCCTTGCTTTAGTTAAGTAAACAGGTAATTTTAAGTCTTCAAGCTGTTAGGAAAATAATGAGATTAGCTAAAGGTATTGTTTTTCTGTATCTGAGTCCTCCCATTTGTTACTTTTTATATTTCCTGTGAATTGAAACTCTGATGTTTATTGCAAATAGATATTCAGTATATTCATGTTTTCTATTTTATTATTTATTATTAAATATATGTATACCTTTCATTGTGACTGGTCTTATAGAAGATATTTTAACCTTCAAGAGAATTGCATTTATTTGGAGACACTGTAGGCTTCATGCTTCTGAAAGTCTTGCTGCTTGGCTTGCAAACACTACCATTTGTATAGTATTAATTTTACTAAGAGTAACTGGGTACCCTGGTAAGAGCCTGAAAGTAGCTGTCTGGTGGCAGTGACTCTACCTTATAGTCTAGGCAGAGGGGGCATATCTAGTAAATCTGTGCCAGCCTTTCCCAGGGGTGTGTGTGTGTGTGTGTGTGTGTGTGTGTGTGTGTAAATCAAATCTTAAAAAGAGTGTGTGTGTCAGCTACTTCGAGGGACACACAGCACTGGTTTCTACAGAAAGGTGGGAGTTTTATTTGGGGCATGGAGAGGAAAAGCCAGTTCCAGGACTGAGTGTGCTCCCTGTGTACTCTTAAGGGAAATTGTGCTTGGTGCAGAGAGCTGCATTTGAAAATATTGTGTGTAGCCATTTATGTTCTAAGTGAACGTCTCTCACCGGTGTCGGTGGTGAGGACTGAAGCTCCTTGATTACTGTTCCAGATGAGAGACATCACAGACTGTAGATAAAAATGAGCTGAAAAGGCACCACATGAACAAACAAATAATCAATGAAAAGTACTCACATCAGACACAAAACACCTCAAAAAGCCCAGGGATGCAAAGAAAAAACCCTTGAACCCTCTAATATAGTTACCTTTAAGGTTGTTATATCATGAAGAAAAGATATTCTTCTCATGAGGCAAAGATGGCCAAGTGTTTCTCTGTGTTTGGTTTGACAAAATGTGGATGCATGTTATGGTTTTACCCCTTTCTCCTGAATGTCTGTTTAATGGCAAAAACTAGGAATTCTGTTTTGTTGATAAACATGTTAATTTGAAAGGGACGCATAGAAAAAGGTGACACTGTGGAAAACTGCAGGTAAGGGCATTTTGTATTTTTCCCCAGGACAGAACAATTTCACATTTAGTACATATCGTAAAATGCTGAGCCTGATGAAGTGAATAAATATTATGTTAAAGTACTTTATAATTTTGAAATTGCAGTATGTGGGTGGAAACAAAGGGTCTATATTACATGATCGAAGTTTCAAAACTTCGAATCTTATATGGTCGACACCATATAATCGAAGTTTTGAAATGCTGAAAATGTAATAAAACACAACCTACAAAAACAAACCAGTTAAATGTTCTAAGCAGGGGCCCACCCCCAACGTGTGTACTTAAATATATCAACTCTGAGATCGCACTGCAGTGCAGAAAAGGGAAATCTTCCTTTTCCACGTTGTGCAGAAATCTCTGTTAAAAGATTTGAAGTTTCAAGACTTCGATCATATAGTGTCGACCATATCAGATTCGAAGTTTTGAAACTTCGATCTGATACAGACCCAAAACAAATGTATGTGCTCTTGGTAAACATTTGGAAATGTGGAGTGTGGGAATATTCTTGCAGTGGCTCCTAGAAGCAATTAGCTAATCACATGAACTTTACCTTAGCATAAAAAAAGAGTAGCCTGGAAGACTAAATTCAGTAAAACAGTTCCATGCTGAAGGAACAGCATGAAGTGTAGAAATGAAGACTTGGAAGCATGGATTGAAAGAAGTTCAAGTTGGGACTAACATGTGGACCATCACTGCAGGACTATACTTTCTGGAAGTACTCGATTTCTGGTTTTAGTGTGAGGCATAGAATAAAGGTATGGCAGCATACTGTTGGGGTATTTCAGCTTGGAGCTGAAAGTGGGGCCTAGGAAGGTGGTCTACAGCTTCGGACTATACTACAAGTTTAGGTGCAGTCTGATTCCTAAGAGGACTTGAAGGAGTGATGGCCTATTTGAAGGTACTGTTCATGCTGAGTTTTGCAAGGCCAAGTGAGCCAATATTTAGTTTGTAAATGAAACCCATCAATTTTTCTGACTATGTCCTATATCCAATGTCTTTACACATGTGTGTGTGTATATAATATATTATATATGTATATACACACACTTACACACAACGCATATACATAAATATGTGTGTGTGTATATATATATATATATATATATATATATATATGTATATATATATATAAAATATACATACACATATATATATATATAAATAAAAAACACACATATATATATATATATATATATATATATATATACATACATACACACACACATAAACACATTGTGGAAGCCATTGCCACCCATTTGGAGTGCAGGCAGGGAAGCTTGTCAATAAGGCTTTTGTAATAGCAAATATGCAAGAAAGGACAGTTATTCACCCTATGTGCAAATATAGAAGTTAAACGGCCACAAGAAAGGAAAGCATACAAGAACTGTCATACCATAAAGGGTATTTCATATCACATCAAAATTTCCAGCAATCTGTTCTCATGGGGCCATATTAAATTCAATTTAATGCTGTTTTACACTAGTGAAAAGGAAACACAATTCCATATAACCCTCAATTTCCTTTTACATTTGTTTCAAAACATTATCTGTGACTGAGAGAAAAAAGCAGGTCTATGAAATTTTAAACAGCACCAAGTTAAAATACCCCTGAATAAAATTAGGAAGAATGTTAAGAATTTGTACAGCATCTATTGCAAGGGTCTTTCTTAAAGCTCCACTGTCATTGTGAATATCTGACACTTCTTCTTTCGGCTTTTTCCTGGTTAGGGGTCGCCACAGCGGATCACTGTCCGCTCATGATTGGCAGTAGAGTTTTATGGTGTCGAGTTGCCAGCCCGGCGTCCAACCTTCCACAGAAAGCACACACACGCACACACTCACACCTAAGGCCAATTTAGAGTGTCCAATCCACCTACAGCATGTCTTGGGGATGTGGGAGGAAACCAGAGCACCCGGAGGAAACCCACACGACCACAGGGAGGACATGCAGACTCCGCACAGAAGGCACCCCAGCTGAGGATCGAACCAGAGAACCTCTTGCTGTGAGGCGGCAACGCTAACCGCTGCACCACTGCGGCCGCCCTAATATTGCAAAAGATGCGTGAAGCAAAACTCAATGCCAAGCTTATAAAATCCACAATGAGAAAATGTTACATCCTGCCTGTAAAACACTAGTCCATAATGCACTATCAGACAGCTTTACAAAATGAAGCTTCATTGTTAAACAACATACCAAGTTTAAAAAGCAAATGGACCAAACCTCTGGAGATCTAAAAGTTTGCTGTTTGAATCGATGGGAGTTTGCTCTCTGACCTATGCCTGAAACGTGCTATTACAAGCTAATGGTGACTCTGAATCCCTGGCTGCTCCTAGAGGAACAAGGATGGGTCTGAGCCTTTTGGACCAAGGTAAATTCTACACAAAATTGCACACAGAATGGGTGAACCCTTCTTCTCAGTCCCATTTTATAACTTCCTGTAAATATATGAACTGAGGAAAGGCAGAGCATATACATTCTATGGAGCTGTTTCAGGAATGCAACAACATGGCCCCAGACACTATGGAATGACCCCTAGCGAATTTGTAATAAGTGCAACAGCTAATAGTTAAGATAGGAAGAAATGAGATAAAAATGGTGATGTATAATCAATCAAGAAAGTCTCCAGAAACAGATGGTATTCCAGAAGCAGTCTGGAAGTGAGGAGGAAAAAGTGGTAAAGATCTGGAAGGTTTTGTTTCACAGTGTTTTAAGAAGGGAAACATCAGCATATTGGAAGAAAGCTATGGTGATTGTATTACCCAAAAAGGGTAAAGAACATTCAGACTCAACTTCATAAAAAAAACATTTCAATTTTAAGCCATACTTATAAAGTGTTTGTGTCTATACTAGATACGGGAATGGCAAAAGTGTTGCCAAAATTACTAATTATGGATCAATGGAATAAAGAGAAAACCAAAGCCATGGAAGTGAACTATATGCCTTTCATGGGATTGACAGGGGATGTATTATATCCACTTGGGAACAATCAGGTGAGAAAATAAATGAGTTGATTAAGAAATGGGAGTTAATTCCTCTGGATTTTGACTACAGAATTCAAGCACTCAAGATGTTTATAATTCTCCTAGTAGCATATATTGGGCAATCAATAACATTATCTGGGCAGGGGCTTTTGGGAAAAGATCAAGAAATGTGTTATGAAATTTATTTGGAAAGGATGCCATCCAAGGGTATGGTAGCAAAAAATGATCCTGCAATTTGATGAGGGAGGGGGCTTTGGTGCTCCTAATTTACAAGGGTATCACCAAGCCTCTCAGGTGAAACTACATCTTTTACAAGATAATGAATATAAAGCTAGATGGAAAGCACTCCTGATAGAAAAAGGGGAATATGAAGTGGTAAAGCAAACAGTGAGTGTGTGAAACAGATTAGTCCAATGGGGGCAAAATGCAGGATATTTAACAGGCTTGGGGCAGAGGCTATAGGGACTGCTAAAAAGTAAAGAAGATGCTCAGTGAAAGTTTGGAGTATCACCAATATGGATGGTGAGGAATCCCTTTAACATAAATATGAAGATAGCCCATAGAGATGGAGTGACAGTAAAAGAAAATTCTACTTATGAGAGTTTTATAAGAAAACTGGGAAAGATTGGGATGGGACAAATTCCAGAACAATTTCTCTCTGTGGGGAGGTGGCTTTACTGGACTGCAGGGCAATTTATATCACATTTAGCACATATATTAGTGAGATTAAACAGAAACAGCTGACAAAACCTGAGTTAGTAAAGGTACTGATAGAAGCAAGATCAAAGACAGCAAGGAAGAGAGGGTTAGTTAGCAAATTATTCAGAGCCTTATAAATAATGGCTGTGCCAGGGAAAGGCTGACCAGGAGATAATAATGAAGGGGTCATGAGATACGCAGGATGATGAAAACAGCAACTACATCCAGAAAATTCAGAATATTCCCAGAATCTGCTGTTAATCGCTGGAGGTATGGGAAGGATATTAGAGGGGACTGGGAGCATGCTTTTAACAAGTTAAGATATTACAAGGAGGACTTGTTAATTTTAATATAACTGGTAATGGGCCCGGCATGAGAAATGCCCAGAACTACCATCTGTTTGAATTGGGGGGAGTGTGCAAACACAAATGACTATAAGAAAGCATTGTAAGTCTGCAGCCTTTATTAGTCAAAAAAGGGATCACTAGAAACTGGAGGTCAATGAAGCAACCACATATAGAGAGACATTCAAATGATGGCAGACTTGGGGATGTTATAAAGGGAATCACTGAAAACTTCTCAAAATGAACTACACATAAAAAAGTGAGACTACTGGGAAGAAATCAAGAATAAGTGGTACGATGTTTCTGATAGTACCCTGGGGATTCTTCCCCTAGTAGTGTAACAAACAGCAAATTGGTCAGTGAGTTATACTAGTACATAATGAATGACGGGTTTGATCCTTATACATATAGAGATGTTTGGTTTGGGGATATGCCTGTTGTATAAATAGTGATACTCTGTTCTGGTTCCTTTCTAAATAACAGTGAAGCGAAACCTTTAAAATTCTTATGTCTATCTATTAACAAGAACCATTCTGAATTTGGTATGTCATTAATAAAATTATTTTGGTTAAAATTATATGGGTCAATGTGGTTTTGGTGAGGGGAGGCAAACATTTGACAACATTAAAAGAACAAGGATGATACAGAAGGAAACAGTGCAAGAAAATACTGCTGTTGTTGCTGGGCCTTGATGAAGAAAAAGCATTCAGTTGAGTTAGCAGGGACTTTGAGTAGGACAATAGAAGCATCCGCTTTCCCTAATAATATAATATGGGAAGTTAGGAGAATATATGGAGGGTCAGAGGAATGAATAAAGGTGGTATAGAGTCCCTTCCTTACAAGTTGAATTTGAACAAATAAGCAGGCAGCAGTGTCCTCTTTGCTGTTTGTCATTTTCTTTATATTTAGAGCCACTGCCAAAGAACAGAATCACAAATTCAAGGATATGACTGATACTGTAATCAAGAAAAGTTAGCTTTACTTGCAGATGATATTATTTTGCACTTAATGAATCCAGTAAAGGACATTTTGGTGTTGTAGAATATTTTCAGACAGTTTCAAGTCTTTTCAGGATAGAAAATTAATGAAGATAAAACAAAAGCAGCAGACCTTGTACCCATACATGAACTGGTTCAGCAGTATCCATATTTATGGAGAAATTATAAGGCAAAGTATTTAGGCGCATGGATTAAAAGTGATTCCATTATAGCATCTAAGGATATATTGGAAGAGACTACAAAGTTAATACAAAAACTGAAAAAGTAGAATCTCTTGATTATGGATGTGAACAGCAAGATACAAGCAGTGGAATGTTTATCATTCCTTTAGTTTTATATACAGGTCAAGTATATTTTTATCAACAAAAGTAGAAGTTGTGGAAGGTAATTAATAAAGAGGGAAAGCTGAGTAGGCTGATGTTCCAGTTAGAATAAAGTAGTTTAGGATTACCCAATTTGAATGGATACTTTAGAGCTAAGCAGTTAAGGCTCATGTAAGCAGCAAGGCTATAAAGCAATGTGGAAAGGGATGATTATGAAATGGGGGGGGGGTTCAAGAAGTAAGGAGAGCATAGGATTTTGGATGGAGACCCTTAAGGAGAACCACCACCACTATATAGCAAATTACATCCATAAAGTATTCTAAGAACTAAGCCAACATGGGAATGGAGAAAGGTGATCTTTTCAATGGGGTTGACTACAAGAAAGGGATAGAAAATAGGCGAGATGTGGGCTGGAATTTACTAGAGAAAATTGGAAAAGGAACTAAGATAGCTGATCCAAATAACTGCAAGTGAGAGACTGCCTTCCCTACCAGGGATTAATATTACAGTATAGGCAAAAAGAAAGGGAAAGGGATAGTGGAGTGCTGAATGAAAAGCTAGCTCTGGTAATGTTTTTAGTATAGTCTAGACTAGAAGATGCTGTTAGAAAAAGATAATAAGAAGAGGGTATAAAATATTGCATGATAATTATAAAAAAAGATGATGTTAAAAGATTGTGTAAAAGACACTGAAAAGTCTACTTACAATGGAGCAATGAGAGGACATCTCTATGACTCCCAAGTATGCAGCCATGTCTGCTTGAAACTTTTACATAGTTATGTCTATACTTCAAGCAGACATCACAGAAATTCTCCTCAGATAGACAGCAAATGCTGAATATGTGATGATAAAAAGAGAAGCAACTAGAAAAGTTTTTTTTTTCGGAGTGTAATGAGTTGGCAGACTTTAAAAAGTCTCTACAGAATGCTCTATCAGAAATGCTGGGAAGACCAAATGGATAAAACCATGGAAATTATTATTTGAGCTGGGTCACAGGAACTGGATCACCTATACATAGTAAAGCCTTAACAAGTTTAATGCTATTGGCTGCAAAAAGTTACTAGAAAATGGAAATCAAAATCCAAACCAAATGTACTTGATGTACTGAACACAGTGAGAGAGATAAAAGAACTGGAGGCGAGATCTTTACAAAAGGGAATGACCAAATTAAAGAGAAATAAATGGAAACTGAGGGAGCAATACATGCAGAATAATGTTCAGGAGGAGGAGGAATAAAGTTTAACGGATGGCAGGAATTGAGCAATTTATGTAATGTTGGACTGAGGATAGTTACAATGTATGTAAATGAAAAAAATTAATACGGTTTGCTGTCTTTTCACTTATATGTTTGCCTATGTCTTAAGTGATAATTTAATACAGGTGTTTAAAAATCCATTGGCGGGTTCAATATTTGTAACATTTGTAATACACTGTTGCATTAGTGATGGTGATTTTCATTAATTGGTTGGCTCTTTAAAGAACATGTCACAAGACACTCTGAGGAAGTCCCGAGTGAACGGGATAAAAGCACTTAGTTCAAGTCAATTTATTTTACCGATGGAACCCTGCAATCAAATTTATATTATTTTTGGCCTGAAAGGTGGTAAGTATAGGTAACACAAAGAAGTGTGGGGTGAAGATAAGAAGTTGCTAGTGCTTTCATAGATAAGTCTGTGAGGTAAGTTTTGTTTTGATGCAGAAAACCCAGTTTTTGAACAGAAAAGATAATAAGTTGAAGATTATTACCACTAAGATGACCTAAGAAAAATCAAGTTTTTGAGTATATAAATTACTTATTGTGCCATGGGGATTATAGATCATACATATGCTGAACATTTTGCTGAAAAGTTACACTCTAAGAATTCGGGAATTGTTTTTTTCATATACTATTCTGAACATGTTAAACAGAGGTCCCATCTGACAGAGTTGGTGGTAGCTCAGGAGGTTGTAATAGATCCCACAGCATTTATCAAAACAATGAGAGCATAAAACTCCCCGGTGCCCCTCACCAAATTCACAGTCAGTATACATACCACCTCAGTTTTCCCCTGAAAAGAGGGCATTTGCCTAGTGGAACTAACCTGGTTAACAAAAGCATAAATAAAGAAAAAGTAAAATTTCTAGATGTAACCTTAAGAGATGATTTTGGAAAGGTAATTAATAGTTTGTGATTTTAAAAAGAAATGTCAGCTAATAGTTTTCTACATACATCTAGTTGGTATCCTCCGAATAAACTCACTCAAAGGCAGCAAATCAAGTATTGGGTTAAATCGCAACACTACCGATAATGGTAAATTGGACCAGTTAGCAAAACAAATTGACTGTAGACTTAAAGCTTCTGGTTATTCAGGGACATTATTTATACAAACAAAACAAAGTGCTCCTTGGAGATAAATCCATTTCCTTAAAAAAACTGCATAGACTTCATAGCTCTGGAGATGCTATGAAATCTTTTGAAGAACCTGATGATTTGTATTAAATGTTGAAGCACACTACCTTTTATAAGCAATCTGTAATGGAGGTGAAGAAATAGTGGGATACGTTATCCGATGAGAAACTGAAAATAAATCAATATTTAGCTTTTTTTATACTCCCCGGTACTAAATAATGGTGACATTTAATCAAATAAAATGCTTTTGTTAACCCTAGACTTGTAAAGGAATGTATGAACGCATGTTCTGTAATGTGTTCATATGTTTACATATGAAAAACATTTTGAACATCAAACATAACCATTTGAAAATGTATGCAGTTTATGGAATTTTTTGCAATTGTTCACCTCCAATGTAATACACTGGCAAAAGGAAAGTGAAATACAGATCATATACTGGATATTAAAAAGCAGAATTTTGAGAATGGTGTGACTTTACATGCTTATGAAATACATGGAAGTGTTATGAAGTGTTTTAAATTTTGTGTTTTGGCTTATCTACACTTGACCCATGGATGTGATAATGTTTTGACTTTAAATCAATTAGAAACAAAAATAATTCTGAAATTTAGTACTTTGGTAGCTATGGGTCTTAAACAATGATATCAGCTGGCAATGCTTGATTTAATAAAAAGCTGTTGTATAAAGAAAATCAACTATGTGCATTACTTAAATTTTAAATTGTTGTAGGTTTTTTTGCCCCCTAGAAGGCATATAGCCAAGGTGCTAGGGGGGGGGGGAATTACAGTTGTGAAAGTAAACTTACCATCGTAGCAGATGTCTGAATGATCACTGCTGCATTAGCTTTAGCTATATGGATTATATCCTGCCAAGGATATAACAGCCAGATAGCTTCCAAAGCTTCAGGGCACCTTCCACATATCCAAATTGTCAGGCAGCTCAAACAGAGCTGAAAAAAAGACAGTTTGGGCACAAGACTTTCAGAGCTTTCCTGATAAAAGACAGATGGAGGCTGAACCCTGAAAGGACTATGTTAGGGAAAACAAAAAATAACCACATCCTAGCATAAATAAAATACAAAAAAACAAAGGGGATGGGGAGAGGGAGTGGCTATTGCAGCAGTGATCATTTTAACATTTAATGTTATGGTAAGTTTGCTTACACAACTGTACTTTGTTCATATTGATCACTGCTGTAGTAGCCTTAGCTATTACATGGGTTGGTAACCCTTGCTTACTAGATTTGGCAGGTGGAAGGAGAAGAGTCCATGAGCCCCTGGAGAATGGTACTTGCAAAGCCTGATATAGACCTGGAGAAGGAATCAAATTTATAGTGCTTTATAAAAGTATGTACAGAGGACCAAACTGCTATTCTTGAATACTTCTAGAATCCAACCCTTTCTAAAAAGCCATAAATGAAGCTAAGGCCCTGGTGCAATGGGCCTTGACTCTGCCTGGAATAGTTTTGATGTGGTGAGTTTAACAGGTAACAACCTTACACAACCATTTGGAAATAGTCTGTTTTGATACAAGTTGTCCCTTCTTACCTTCACAAGAAATGAACTGATCCAAAGATCTGAAAGATTTGTTCTGTCAAGATAAAACCACAGTTGTCTGTGGACATCCAAGGCAAAGAGTATCCTCTCCCCCTCATTTTGGGTTCAGGGAAGAAAATGGGGAGATGGATAGTTTGGCTTAAAGTAAACTTAGATACCACTTTAGACATAAATGAAGGATTAGTTCTCAAAGAAATACTTTCCTGTATAAAATGAAGTAAGGTTGACTCGCTATAAGAGCTTGCAACTCAGATGTTTTTGCAGAAGGAACAGAAATCAGTAAAACTAAGTCATTTTCATGTTAAGAACCTCGAGTTAGCCAGATTAGCTCAATAAAATGGAAAAAGTGTTAGCCTCTCTAACACAAAATTAAGATCGCAAAGAGGGGCCACCAGTTTTCTTGGAGGCCCCTTATGCAAAATCCTTTACAAAAACATTTTGACACAAGACTGCACTGAAAAAGGAGGATCCATGGGCAGAGAATTCAAAATGGCAGATAAATGAACCTTGAAATAGGAGTGAGAAAGTTCACAGGATAGTAACTCACACAAATATTGTAAAACAACAGAACAACTAACCCTGAATTGGTGCTGGTTATGTTGTTGGCACCAAATAGTAAACATTTTCTATTTGCTAACGTATGATTTTCTAGTGGCAGGTTTCCTTGCCTCCGTTAGTAACTGTTGCACATCCTCAGGAAAGAGGTGCCTAAAGGGAATTAAGACCCTATCATCTAGGCAGTCAACTGAAGTTGATTGGTGTTGGGGTGTATCAAAACACCCCTGTTTTGGTCTGAATAGATCCAGTCTGTGAGAAAGCTTGTGGCAATTATCCCTGGGCATTTCCAAACGAAGGGAGAACCACAGTTGCATGAACCAGAAGGGAGTCAGGATGATCTTGATGGATTCCTTCTGAATCTTCAGAAGCACCTTGGAGATCTGTGGAACGATTGGAAAAGCATACAAAAACCTTCCTGTCCAAGGAGAAAAAGGCATTTGTCTTTCAGGCCTTATTGCATAGAGTCCAGGAGCAGAATCTTGCCTGATGATAGTTCAGATAGGAGGCAGAGAGGTCTACTTGAGGAACTCCACACAGGTGGATAAAATTTTGGAAGACCCCCCCCCCCCGATCTACTTTCCACTAGTATGGGCCTGCCCTTGTCCTGCTCAGCTTGTTGCCACACAGTAATGCCATGACAGAATGTAGGATACTTACATGTTCATAGGTGTGTACTAGGCTAATGGTCCTGGAGCCTTTACAAGCCTAGCCCATAGGATTACCCTGGCATCATGCCATCTGACCTTAGTTCCCAGTGCCTCTGTCAAGTAGAGTGACTGGAATGATCCCTGCGGTGAATTTTCTATTTCCCATCCACTCATCAAGATTTCTCTTGAAGAGGGCCAGTGAGGCGCTCCGCTTGACATGTATGGGAAGTCTATTCCAAAGCATGGGCTGTCTCTGGGTTATGAACCTGTCCCTCCAGCTTGTTCTGTTGATTGTGGTAATGAGGTCTCTGGAGCATGTAGTCCGGAGGGATTGGGATTTCTTTAGATGTACAGAGCTGGGTCAGACATGGCTTTGAGAGTCAAGCAGAGATTGCCTCTAAGTAGGCGATATGAGACAGAGAATAGTTGGAGTTTTTTTAAGTCTGTCCATACAGGACAAGTGTTTAAAGCCTAAGATCCTCTTTGTGAGGTATTTTTGTAGAGTGAGACTGCACTGTGAAGCTATATTCCAAGCTAACATGACAAACTTTTAAATGTGGTATTATCTGGTTCCCCCTTGCTTGTTGGTGTAACACATGACTGTGGCATTGTCTGCAAGAACGTGAAGTCATCCTGGGGACCAAAGATGACTCAGAGAATGCAGTGGAATAACTGGGATATTATCTCTAATGTCAAAGAATTGAGTCAATTGCTGGGAGATGGACCATGTTTTACATTTAAAAATAACAGAGCCTTTAAGAGACAGATCTGTTATAAGGCAGTAGGCACTCATAAACATGTTCAATCAGACAGACTTGGAACATATAGTTGTAGGAGATGCACCGCTTATACCAATATACATACTGGGAGACAATTTATACATCCGCATAAGGGATTTATAATAGAAACAAACTTCTATGCTGACTGCCAGACTAAGAATGTGGTCTATTTTAGTTACTGCACCCAGTGTTTTGCCTTCTATGTAGGCAAGACTAATAGACTACTTAAAGATAGGATTTTAGAGCATATGAGAGACATTAGGAATGTGAAAGAGAGTAGTGCACTAGCTATGCATGTTGAAAAAGAAGGCCCTACTCATAATTTTAAATTCTTGGTACTGGAAATTGTTTCAGTAAATGGGGGGGGGGGACTTAAATAATAGTACTGAAGCCTTACAGCAGGATTGGATATTAAGATTACAAGCTGATAGACTGCCTGGCTTGAATAGCAGAGTGTCCCTCAAACCCTATTTGAGAGCTAGGGCACTAAAGCATTAATATATTATACATTGTTTAGATAGCAATACCTTTATTTATATCTCTCTGTATATATATATTTTTATATTGATGTTTCAAGCGGTCTTTATATATATATATATATATATATATATACTGTATATTTTCTGTTGTTTTTGTGTGTTTTTATGCCACATGAGATATTTATTATTGTTTTTTGTACTGTTGCTTTAATATATAAATTGAATTTGCTAATTGGGTACATCTGTAACTGGGAGGCTTTTTGAATGTTTTGGGATTACTGATGGTGAGTCTGATGAAGCAGAAAAAGTCTGTGAAAGCACTTACTACTACGTTTGTTTTCATTTTTTCTATTAAATATACCTGCTGTGTGTAACCTACATGTGTTTTTATTGCAAGCATCTCTTTTATATTTTTGTGTTTGTGTCTGACCTTGGTGTCCCACACACCTTTCACTTTTATTCCTCCTGAAACTGCTCCTCAAGCGAAGTCCAAGAAGTCTGTGGTGAATGACTACTTTGGAACATGGAGGGAGGACAGGAGACCTGGATTTAGGGATACCTGTTGCTTTCACTAAGTGATTTCTCTTCTGACAAACCCCAGCACTGAGATTTGAAAAGACAAAGTATGTCAGACATGGGACCAAAGAAACTTCAGATACCATTGTAAACTTCTCATGTGGACTCTTGCAGAGATGTTATGAGAAAAACAGAAGCCATGAGACTCAAAATCCTGAACTATTCCCTCACAGTGACCACCGTCTGAGTAGAAAACCATAAAAATAGATTAAGATATAGATCCAATCCAATTTTTTCCTGTGGGGAACTAGTTCTTTGAACTGTGGTGTCTACCCGACATCACAGAAACACAACCATAGGAGGGGGTCAAAGATTTTGGAATGTTCTCTTAGAATTCCAGCTTATCTAAGAGATCTTTCACTCGAGAGAGAGAGTCCTGACACCTTGAAAAAGACTGCAAAGATAAGCACGTTGTCCATATATGGAAAAAAGTGGACACCGTGTTGCCTGCAATGAGCTATAACTGGAGCTAGATAATTTGGGAACACTTTTGGTGGAGTGGGTAGTTCAAAGATTAAGGCATGGAAATGAATGTGACCCAGACTCTCAAAACTATAAGAAATACCCGAAATCTGGATGAATAGGGATGTGACAAGCATATTTTAAATCTACTGTTACCAGGAAACTTGAATGAGGAAGAGGAAGTAACATGTTGTGAAGTGACATCATTTTGAAAATGTACACTACCACAAACAGGTTTAGGAAAGAAAGATCTAGAACTTGACTCCAAGCATTTTCTTTCTTTGGCACTTAAAATATCCTTGAATAAAATCCCTTTGCCACCTGGGAAAGGGGAACTGGTTATATCACTCCCTGGAAGAGTATGTGATGAAGGAGAGGTGGAAATAGAGTCTGGTCTGAAGGATGAGGCATTATCCCCAGGAAAGAAGGAATTTCCTCCCATTGCCATCTGTAATCTTGAATGATCTCCCGAACCCATATGTCTGACTCTATCCTTTGTTAAAGGGAAAAAGTGGAGATTCAAAGACAAAAGGGGTTGCCATGGTGGGACGGGGGATCAAATTATCATAGTCACCCTGACTTATTTGGACAGTCCTTGGTTTTGGAAGTTTTTAGAACTCTTCTTGGAACTCCCTTGTCATTTCTTCTTAAACATCTGTTTACTTGCATTTTGCTGAGTCACCTCTGAAGCAGCAAAGCCAAAAACTAAATCTCTACCTAAAGGAGAATTTAAAATCTCATTTTTTAATATCATGTGGATGGTTCTGAAAATGCAGCCATACAAAACTCCTCAAAACCAATACCAGTGGCCACAGCCCTTGAAGAAGAATCAACAGAGTCATACACACACACTATACAATGGGTAGTAACTAGAGCAATAAAATAAATTAAATTATTTAAAGAAAATTATTTTTCTTCACAAGAAGAAAATGCAAACAAAACATTATTGGTACTTGCACAATTAGTGAGGACAAACCTTAACATATGAGCCTGACAATTCAAAAATTTGAAATTCAAATTTGCAGAAGCATACACATTTTCCCATCCTTATTACAAATAGTAAGATTGGAATCAAGTGTTTGGCAGTAGAAAGATTAACTAAAGCTATAGCTACTTAATCAGGTTTGGAAAGAATGTGGAAAAAACAAAAGATTGAAGAACTTTATATGACCTGTCTGCCTTTTTAGGGGTAGCTGGCTGTCAGGAAAATCGTAGACAGTAACACACATCCTCCAAGGCAGACAAAACTGGAGGAATGGGTGCAGGTTCTGGAAATTTCTTTTGTAACAGCTCATTGTAGTTTCTGAGGGACTGAGAAACCTCACTGTTCTCCAACTGAAAACACTGGCACATTCCAGAAATAGTCTCAGAGAAAGAGAAAACCCAAAAGGGAGAATCAGAAACTGAGCTCTCCTCACAGTCTGAATTAGAAAATTGAGGAGATAACCATGGATCTTTCCCTTTATCCGACTGTTCAGATTCAGAGTCTTTAATCTCTTCAGGAAAGGAACTATTCCTCTTGCTTTTGCCAGACACCACTTTACAAGAAAAATCAACAGCCTGACCCAGTAAACTATTCCTCTCTAAGGAAATTTGAGGAGGAGCAAATAAATGCATAGTTATCTGCTTCGTGAAATTAAAAAATGGTCCAACAGTGTTATTAGTGGCAGCAGCAGCTCCCCCAAGGATAGACAACATCCTGACACTGCAAACAAGCCTTCCCTGGTCCCTCTCCCAGGACCAACAAGTGTGGTTCTCTTTTTCTCACTAAGGGAACCCCAACAGCCACAGAGGATGTGGCTAACCCCCTGTTCACAGTGGCCTTAGGTGCTACATCAGAGGGATTCAGGATAAAAGATGAATGGTCTGAGTTGCAACAAATGGCCACAGCAGCGTCACCTGTCTGCAGCTGAGGCAAACTGCTAGCATGCTGTGGTGGCAAAGGCTGAATGCTCAACATTTCTTTTCATGGCTGGAAGAAGGACTGGCAATGGGACTGACCGTTTGTTCCATGGTCAAGCCAAAAATGCTGCCTCTTTCCCAGGAAAAGCAAAAAATAAAAAGTGTTTAAAAAGTCACTTTTTTTCTCCCTGACAAACACAGTAAAAGCACTTTAAAGCACCAAGTCAGTCCCACAAAGTAAAATAAACATGATTTCTCCAGAAAAAAAAATGTTTTCTGGTTACTTTAAATAACTTTTAAACTGAGAGAAAAAAGAAAGCTTATGTTTAAAAGTACAGTACAGTTTCATGAGAGACTATTAAAATACAAACTCCTACTTTAAAATATTTATGCTTTCTTTTTTAGTAAAGTTAAGCAAAATTATTAAACTCAAAAAATTTTACCCAAATGGAATTTATCCTACCAACCAAAGGAACGGCACAAACCGACCATCAATCCTCGAAAGCCTCAGAGGACCATACTCTTCAGAGGCAGTGAAGTTCTGAAGAGATTGGTACCAAAGCTAGCCTTTTAGTCAGTTCTACTCAAGCTGCCTGACTGCTTGGGCATGTGAAAGGTGTCCTGAAGCTTTGGAAGCTGGCCGTCTGTTATATCCTTGGCAGGATGGCAGGATATAAACCATACATCTAAGGCTACTACAGCACTGATCACTATATTGAATATTAAACATTCTCTCTTCCCATGTGGTGGTTATTGTGATTGCATAAACTCCTTTTGAAAGTTTTTTGTAGTGAACAATGCTATACTTTTTATGCTTATGAACATACAATCATTATGGTGTTGGGTTCCAGGTTACTAAACTTTAATATTTCAGCTATACAGTGTAATGTTATTTGTAACAGCTGATAGTTCCTCTTCCTAGTTATAAACTTATTCTGTTTATAAATAAAATTCCAGAGAGTGACCTCAGTACCCCCATACTAGATATAGGTTCATTGATAAGTACTAGGCTAGCTGCCCTTATGGGGCATTTAAGCCTATCCAATTTCCCTTTTTGTCCTCAAAATAACCTATCATATTTGGTTACAGATTAGTCTTACCCATCCCATGATCAATAATTATACATTCCCCTAATGAGAATCACTGGGATCATACTACAGATAATTTGAGGTGATCTATGGATGAGACAAAGCATTTAGGAGCTGCCTCTTTCAATTAGTAGCACAGGGAGCGGTACTGGAGTAAAATTTCTGTTTCCCAGCCACAGATCTAAGTAGTGCTTGAATGTGGAACGGGATGAACTTTGTTTTATGTAGATAGGGATAAAAAGTACAGTTTTGTACCTACCATAAATGTAGATGTTCGAGGATTCCCTTGCTGCAGTCCTGACTATTGGGTATAGTCCGCGTCCCAGTCGGCCCGAATACCAGAGTATAAGGCTGACGTCGGTCATGGCGCCTTAGACTGGCGTCAGTACGTCAGGGTACTAATGCGCATGACCGACGCCATTTCCTCAGTCTTTTCTTGCCCCAGATGTCAGAAGACCCAAAAAGACAAGTCCCAAAAACAACCTGCACCAAAAAACATGTACAATGTATACAGCAATATATACAAAAAATATAAGCATGTAAACTCACCTACACAACCACCCTGAAACACAGAGGGGAAGGAGGGAGGGTAAATTGGACTGCAGCAAGGGAATCCTCGAACATCTACATTTATGGTAGGTACAAAACTGTACTATGTTCTTCGTCTTCCCTTGCTGCAGTCCTGACTATTGGGTAGAATCCCAAAGCAGAGGTAAGGGAGGCTGGCAAATTATAAAGTAGCAGGAGCTGACAACATGCCTTGTAAAACAGCTGTGGCAAAACCAGCCCTAGTCTTAGAGTATATAGGCAGGTGATAATGCCTAGAGAAAGTATGCACTGAACTCCAAGTAGCTGCTTCCAGAATATCCTTAGTTGCCACCCCCCTTAGAAATGCTGTTGAAGTGGCAGTAGCCCTAGTGGAATGAGGCCTAATCCCAGCTGGAACCTCTTTGCCATGATGGGAATAACAAAATGCAATGCAAAAGCCAATCCACCTAGAAATAGTTTGTTTTGACACAGGCTTGCCCTGTGAACTCAAAGCAAAAGAAACAAGTAACTGCTGAGACTGCCTAAAATCTTTAGTCCTGCTCAAATAATAACGCAATTGCCTGTGTACATCTAAAGTGTGCAAAATCTTTTCCCCTTTATTTTGAGGATCTGCAAAAACGTAGGCAAATGAATAGTTTGGTTTAAAGCCACACTAGAAACCACCTTAGGCATAAAGGAAGGATTAGTACGTAATGAAACCCTGTCCTTATGGAAAACCAAAAGGGCTCTACTGCCATAAGGGCCTGCAACTCAGACACCCTTCTTGCAGAAGTAATAGCCAACAGAAAAGCAGTCTTCCATGACAAATATTTCAATTCAGCAGTAGCTGCAGGCTCAAAAGGTTGTAGAGTAAGTTTTTCCAACACAAAATTGAGATCCCAAGCAGGAGTAGGAGCTCACGTGGGGTCTTATATTCTTTGCCCCTCTAAGAAACTGCTTGAACAAAGGATGCGAAAACAAAGGTGGGTCACAATCATAGTGAGCTGAAATTGCTGCAGCATGAATCTTAATGGAAGAGAAGGACAAACCTTTGTCCAATAATTCAGTAAGATATTGAAGAGCCACACTCAAATTAGGCTCTGAAATCTCCAAATTCTTTGCTGTACTCCAAAATAAAAATCTCTTCCATTTTTCAGCGTACACTCTCCTAGTACTAGGCCTTCTAGCTTCCATAATCACATTTAAAACTTGTTGAGGAAGCTGAGACCTGCTGTGCTTCAACACAGAATATGCCAAGCTGTGAGATGAAGAGATTGAAGCTTGACATTGAGCAGATGACCGTCCTTCTGAGATAACAGATGAGGAATCAGAGGTAAAGGCCATGGAGGCTTCTTTACAAGACTCCTTAGAAGTGGGTACCAGTGTTGCCGAGGCCAATCTGGAGCTATCAAAATCATCCTTGGCCTGTCTTGTCTGACCTTTAATAATACCTTTGGAAGAAGAGGCAGAGGTGGAAAGGCATAGACATGAAGGTTTTTCCAACTGAAAGACAGAGCATCCACTTTCCAAGCTGTGTGATGAAACCCCTTTGTGCAATACTTTGGCAGCTGGTGGTTTAGTGGAGAAGCGAACAGATCTATGTCTGGAGTTCCCCATGACACTGTCAATTTCTGAAATACATGAAGATCCAGTTTCCACTCGTGGGGATCCATGATTTGTCTGCTTAATACATCTGCTAGGGAGTTCTGTGCTCCTGGCAGAAACCTTGCCTGAAGAGTCAGTTGCAGGCTTAACGCAGTCTCCCATAAAATCATTGCTTGCCTGCATAGAGGATAAGAATGTGTTCCCCCTTGCTTGTTGATGTACCACATGACAGTTGTGTTGTCTGTTAGAATCAACACCTGCCCTGGAAGAAGTAACTCCTTGAACGCCATCAATGCAAACTGGACTGCTAACATCTCCTTCATGTTGATATGTAGATGCTGTAGTCTGGCAGGCCACTTGTCTTGTATCCACTTTCCATTTAGATGAGCTCCCCAAGCAGTGTCCGAGGCATCTGTCGTTAAAATCTGACTCGCCTCTGGCGGGTCACAGAGAGTCCCTTGTTTAGGTGACATTCCTGAGCCCACCACAAGAATTCCTTTTGAAGGCAAGGTATTATGTGAATGACAGTGTCGAAATCTTGGCAGTGCTGTGTCCATACATTTTGAGATACCATTGCAGCTTCCTCATATGCAGTTTGGCATTGGGAAGCACCAGAATACAAGATGCCATGAACCCTAATGCTTGAAGGACTGTCCTTGCAGTCAGCACGGACTGATGAGATAGTTGATGGAAGTAAAGTGACAGACTCTTTTGTTTGTCCGGGGTTAAAAAGGCCATCTGGGCTGCTGTATTCAGTCTCACACCCAGAAAGCACATGTCTTGAGAGGGTACTAGACTGGACTTTATTTCGTTCACAGAATACCCTAGGCATCTTAGCACTGCTATGACATATTCCAGATGCTGTAGAAGGTCTTCCTTTTCTTGAGCCAGAATCAGGCAGTCGTCCAAGTAAGGATAGATTTGAATGCCTTGAAGCCTGAAGTAAGCTATCACTGGAGCCAGAACCTTTGTGAATACTCTGGACGCAGTAGATAAGCCAAAGGGCAATGCAGAGAACTGATAATGAAAATCTCCAGTTCGAAATCGCAGATACTTTCTGCAACTTAGCCTTATAGGCACATGAAGGTAGGCTTCCTTGAGATCCAAAGTTACCATCCAGTGATCCTTGCCCAGCAGAGGTAACAGTTGCTGTAACGTCAACATCTTGAACTTGGGAATGTCCAGATAAGTGTTGAGGATAGATAAATCCAAAATTGGTCTCCACGTGTTCCCCTTCTTTGGTACTAGGAACAGGCGAGAATAAAATCCGAAGCCCCTTTCTGATACAGGGACTGGCTGAATGGCCCCTATCTGGAGTAACTGAGAAACTTGCTTGTGAGCCTCTTTTCTTTGTGGAGGAGGAACATCTGGCATGCCTTTGAAAGGGGGCATTGTGTGGAAATAAAATCTGTAACCGTGATGAATGATATCCAGCACCCATCTGTCTTGAGTGATTAAATCCCAATTTTCTTTGAAAAGAGACAATCTTCCTCCCAAAGGAGCTGCCAGACGAGAGTCCACTGGCAGCTGAAAAGGCAGGTCATTGGTTCTGCTTACGAAAGGACTGACCCCTGCCCTCACCAGAAGTCTGAGCAGGTGAACTGTCTGATCTAGGCCTAAGAACCTTGAGCCCTGCCCCTACCACGTCTAGACCTACCCCTAGACTGGGAACCATAAGCAGGATATGTCCACCCCTTAGCAGGCCAATTTCTACTAAACTTGGAGGCTGCACCTGCAAAAAATCTTTAACAGTCTGCATAGACTTAGCTTTGTCCTCCAATTTCTTTAAAACTGCTTCCACAGGCGGTCCAAACAACACATCAGACTGTAAAGGAGCATCCAAAATCCTGGTCTTAACATGCTCAGCTAAATTCTGATCCTTCAACCAGGCATGTCTGCGAAGAACAGAACTAGTAGCAGCCACCCTCGAGGAGGCCTGAACAGCATCAAAACCACACTGCAAAGAATGCTTACCCACTTGTTCAGACACATGAACCAAATCCAGCAATTCTTTACACTCAATACCTTCCGCCAAAGCATCCACCTTAGATTTCAATTGTGAAAGGAGATAATTCTGATATTTCAGCATATGAAACTGACAATTCAACGCCTCATGGCTAGAGTGGAAGAAGTATATACTTTCTTACCCCACCTATCCAAAGCCCTTGCCTCTTTATCAGAGGGTACAGGATTTTTAACCACAGAAGCTTTAACACCTTTAGGCCCCTGAGAAACAGTTTCTGGGTCCGCCCTGGGACTCTTAAACAAATACTTATGAGCTTCGGGCACCCTATAATACCTATCAGGCTTAACAGGAGCAGGAGGCAAGGAGTCAGGGTTCAGGGAAGCCTCTGCAAAACATCCTCCACCACATTCAACACAGGAGGAATAGCTAAGGGCCTATGCTGGGGTAAAAACAAGAATTCCCTAAGCCTTTTCCTGGAATCCGAGTAATCCTGGCCTTCCCATTTAAAGTGCTCCCTCATGGAGTGAAGAGTCTCTGAAAATGAAAAATCCTCAGGAGGAGAAGCTGTAGGAGTGGAATCATCCACATCAGAATCAGAATAAGCAGGAAACTCTTGCAAGTCTTCCACAGAAGACTCTGAAGCCTGTGAACACTGTTCAAAACTATCAAACTCCTGTTCCACCCTAGGCCTCTTATCAGGCGGGGGCATAGAACCTCTAATCAGAGTAATCAAATCTTCTGCCATTTTAAGCATATGTTTCTTAGGCACAGAGCCCGAAATGCTAGGAGAAGCCCCCACAGAAACTGAACTTGGCCTACCTCTAAAAGAAGCTTTGGCAACAGAAGGAGAGGCCCTAACTACCTTGGGAAGAGAGGGAAGAACAGTTACCTGAGAAGCCCCCTCAGCCTGGCCTACCTCCTGAGAGGGCACATCCTGTAACAGTAAAGTATCTGCCTGAGACTCCATAGAGACTCCTGGCAAAACCTCTGGCTCCCCTGAGCCTTCTAAAGAACCGACGTCCGGGACTGCCGGTTCCTCACCCCTAGGCTTCACTGTTTTGTCCTTGCGCTTCTTGGATGAAGCGGTAGTCGGAGCATCCGACGGCATATTATAATTGCAACGCTTCCCAAACACTAACCTAGCACAATCAAGCCTCCTCTTAATAGTGCGCTTGTTAAATCTAGCACAAGAGCGGCAACCAACAACGTCGTGCTCAGGCCCTAAACAAGGTATACACAATGTATGATAATCCCTATGCGGTATCTGCTTCCCACAAGAAATACAGTTATTCACTTTTTCTGACATCCGGTTAAATACTGAGGCAAGAAAAAACCAAAATGTTCTAACGGGTTACTTAGCCAACTCTGTTTCGGTCTGAAACTCCGGTTTCGGAAAATCTCAGAACGCCAACCTGCACTCGCAAAATTGCTTCTGCATCGGACCATGCGGCAAAAAAGACTGAGGAAATGACGTCGGTCATGCGCATTAGTACCCTGACGTACTGACGTCAGTCTAAGGCGCCATGACCGACGTCAGCCTTATACTCTGGTATTCGGGCCGACTGGGACGCGGACTATACCCAATAGTCAGGACTGCAGCAAGGGAAGACGAAGAACATCTTTTTGTTATTAGGAAATGTGTTTTGCCCAGGCAACAGCAAGTGCACCTGCATTTATGTTGCAATAAAGCTGCACTGCAGTTAGCCTCAAATGGTAAAGTCTGTAAGCTGGTGACATTTCTCTGCTTTTGCATGGCTTTTGATATTCCAGAGTCAATGTCCACATACAGAAACTGCATCTGTTCTGCACTGCACAGGGTTACAGGAAGCACAATGTTGGCAGTGGAATAAAGATATCTAGGGAAGTTGCTAAGATTAAGAGTCCACCTTATACAAGCTCAACAGTTGTGGTTTAGTTTCATAGTATAGTACTAGGCTATCTGCCCTGGGGCATTTGTAAGCCTAGCCATAGTGATGTGGCTTTTGCCACCCCATGAAATGGTACAAAAAATGTACAGAATAAATTTAGAATACTGTGCCCCTGTCTAGCAGTGACAAAGATGTGACCCCTGGGGTAAACTTACGATCTCCCATCCACTCATCAAGATTTCTCTTGAAGAGAGTCAGTGAGGGGCTCTGCCTAATATGAACTGGGATCTTGTTCCAAAGCATGGGAAGCCTCTGGGTTATGAATCTATCCCTCCAGCATGTCCTATTCATACTTGTGCCGAGGTTTAAGTCTTTAGCTCTCGTGGTCCTAATGGATTTGGATTTTTTGAGGTGGAGCATGTCCATCAGATCCTGATTGGACATGGCCTTGTACGTCAGGCAGAGATCACCTCTGAGCAGGTGGTATGCTACTGAATAGAGCTGAAGTTTCTTTAGTCTGGCAGAATAAGACGTATGTTGGAGACCCTTGATCCTCTTGGTGAGGTACTTTTGTGGTCTCTCCAGCTGTTGCAAATGCCGGGTGAGGTACATATCAAATGGGGCATTGTACTCAATCATGGGTCTGATGAGGGAGGAATATAGGGGTACAATGACATCCTTGGATCTGGATGTGAATCCCTTCATGATGAGGTGTTCAAGGTAGAATGTTTTTCTAACCACTTTGGCAACGTGGGTGTCAAATGAGAGGTCGCTGTCGACTTGGGTCCCTAGGTCTCTGATTACTTTTTCCATACTCAGTGGGTTGCTGTCTATATGATAATTTGTGGGTACTTTGTTTTTCCCAAAGGGGATGACTATACATTTTTTGGCATTTAGTTTAAGGCCGTGACTCCGGCACCAGTTGTCCGTTTCTGTGAGGCCTTTTTGTAGGATGTGTGTGTCTGCTGGTGTATCGACTATGGCGCCTAGTTTGCAGTCATCTGCAAACTTTGTCAGCCACAGCCCTCCCATGTCTGCTTTAACATCTGAGAAATAAATGCCGAACAAGAGGGGTCCCAGGACAGATCCCTGTGGGACACCACTTGTGACTGGCTTTGAGTCTGACATTGCTCCAGCGATTTTAACTTTATGGGTTCTGTCCTTTAGCCAGTTTGCAACCCATCTAGTGACATAAGGGTTTACTTTTAAGCTGTTGAGCTTATCTATGATGCCTGAGTGGGGTATTGTGTCGAAGGCCTTAGCCAAGTCCAGGTATGCTGTATGGACTGCTTTGCCCTCATCAATGGCTCTAGTGACTGTTTCGAAAAAGTCAACCAGGTTTAAAAGGCAGGATCTGCCCTTTACAAAGCCAAACTGGGTGGGGTCAAGTATCTGTAGGCCCCCTATGTCTCTGTTTATGAGTTCCATAATGATTCTTTCCATAGCTTTGCAGATCAGGCTGGTTAAGCTTATGGGGCGGTGGTTTCCAGGGTCTGTAGAGGCACCCCCCTTGTGGAGTGGGACCACTGTTGCTGTACGCCAGTGTTCAGGTACATATCCCGAAGTAAGGCTAAGGTTAAATAGCATTTTTATGTGTGGGTATAGCTCCTCTTGGAGTTCACGTAACACGCAACCCGGGATACCGTCAGGTCCCATTGATGCTGTGTTTTTTGCTTTGTTTAGGGCGGTTCTCACTTGGACATCTGAGATGACAGGGAGATTACATTCAGCTGGGATAAGTATTTCTTCTTTTGGGGGTGGAGGAGGGGAGAAATTTGCACTGAACCTGTCAGCCAGAATGTTGGCAATATCTGTGGGTTCAGTGTATTTTTTGTTGTTGTCAACCAACTCTGAGCATATCTGAGGGTTTCCAGGTTTCTAACATAGCTGAAGAAGGCTTTGTGGTTATCTTTAGTGTCCTTAGCGATTTTTCTCTCAAAGTTGGCCTTGGATGTTTTATGAGAGAACGTAGTTTTCTGCTAATGTTGATCAGAGATGTCTTCCCTTCATGGGATTTTGCTCTGACGTGCAGTAGCTTCCTTCTTTTGTTATACAATTTGTTTATGGCCGAGGTCCACCAGACAGGACGCTTACCTTTGGTGGAGAGGGACTTGGATTTGTTTGGGATTGCATGATCCATGCATTCTTGGAGATGTCCATAGAAAGCATTTGTGAAGGATTCGGCATTGTGGGATGTGGTATCCACTGGCACAGTGGGCTTAAATGATACCATCTCAGTCTTAAGAAGAGTGAAGTCTGCTTTTGAGAAGTTTTTCACTGTGGTCTTTTGTGCTGGGGGTGGAGGTGGGATATGTATATCCAGGGTGATTAGTTTGTGGTTAGATCTCACTAGTGAGGGGTATATTTCCGGTGTGGAGCATTTTGTCCCCATGTTTGTGATGATCAGGTCCAGTATATTATCTCCCCTAGTGGGAGACGTGACTAGTTGTTCCAGTGCATTTGAATTTATGAATTCCAGGAACCTTTGGGCTAGGGTATTAGGGCTAGAATAATGTACCCAATCTATGTTTAGGTAGTTGAAGTCTCCAAGTATGATGGTATTTTGTGATACATTCATATCCTCCAATGTTTTCAGGAAGGCTGAGTGGGGTTCTTGAGATTGGGAGGGTGGTCTGTAACATGCTACCAGTTGTATAGCAGTTTTGCCTATGGTTAGTTGCACCTGTATGGTCTCTGATGCTTCATGTGTTGCTACTAACCTGGAGGTGTGGGTGTCCTTGATGAAAATGGACACTCCCCCTCCCTTTGTGGTTCGGCCCGGGTTTTGGGGCCGAAAAGCATGATACAAGGTATAGCCTGGTAGCGCTGGGGTGCTCTCCGGAGCCTTGAACCAGGTTTCAGTTACTGCACAGACGTCGATGTTCTCCATGCTGAGGAGTGCATCAAGTGCCTGCATCTTGAGATTTAGACTTCTGGCATTGAGCAGCATTACCCTTAGTTTTTCCATTTTGTTTTCTAAGGAGGTGGGTTTGTCTTTTGAGCCTTGCCTAAAAAAGGCACTATGGGGGTGGCAAGAGCCTTAGCCAATATCCGGAAGCCCAGTGGTGACAGGTGTAAGCCATCCCTTGCGAAGCAGCGTGGCTTGTCCAACATGTCCTCCCAGGCAGACAGACATTGGATCCCCTTAGAGTGACACCAGTACTTGAGCCAATTGTAAAAGCTGATCATCTTGTCTTTGTATTGTGGTATCATTCTTGGTGAGGGCAAGATGCTGCTCAGGGTCAGGGTCATACCAGCCTGGGCTACATAATCGGAGAGCTCCTCTATGTCTCTTTTCATGTAGTCCAGGGAGGTACGTCTCAGGTCACTCACACCAGCATGGACAATGATGGAGTCATATTTGTACTTGCTTTGGAGTGACTTGAGTGCGTGTGTTATGTGGCGGATCCTAGCTCCTGATAGACAGCTCACAGTCACCTTCTCCTTGTTCAGCCTGGTCAGCGGGACATCAGTGTGTCTGACTATAGAGTCATCTATTACTAGTGTATCAGGCAAGGTGTTTGGCCTTAAGGGCTGTGATTGGTTGACACACTGATTTATTGAAGTATGTGTTGCATGTGTTTTGTTTTGAGGTGGTGGATTTTTGGATGTCTGCTTTGGGAGCCTCTGTTGTTTTGGTAAGTTTTTTATTAGAGCCTCCGAGTATGTCTTTGTGTTTTTATGTGTTTGGTTTGCAGTTGTGGTAGGTCTATGTGGGACTGGGATTGTTGTGTGTGTGGTTGCCATCTCCTCCTGTCTGGTCATGCCAGCCCTGAGTTGAGAGAGTTCAGCCTCCAGTTTGGCTATATAGTTGCATCTCTCACATGTATTTGTGTTTGTTGGGAGGAGGAGAGGGTTGTCTGTGTACATGAGACAATTGTAGCATTGTCTCAAGATACCCAGATTGACCAGCTGAATTGGAGACGACGCCAGTAATCTACCACTCGACATACTAGAACAGTATAAGGGAGTGCTGTACCTTTAAGGGAAGTGGATATTCACAGGGGTGGTAAGTAGATGTAGTGCTTTACTTAGTACGAGAGTGCTTACATAGTAGAGAAGTACTGAGAACAAGTGCTAGGCTTACAATATAGTGAATAGTCTGGTTATACTAAGAGTAGAGCTTCCTTAAGGGAAAATTTGAAGAGCAGACTTGGCGGAGCCAGAAAAAGTTTAACCTTGTTTAACCGGCACTGCGCTATGCGCACAATCGCGCAAAGCCGTGCAAACGCGGATTTTAAACAGTGAACTACAAAAGAGCTAGAAATGGTCCAAAACAACCAATTACTACAGCTTCTTGTGCTGAGGTCACTTCCTACAGGGACAGGTAGGCTGCTCAAGGCTCCCCACTCCCACTGGTGAGCAAAGAAACTTCCTTCTATCCAAGTAAGGTAATGGACAACACAGGAACTACACCACAGCCCAGAATACAGCAATGCCTGTAAACTGATCTAAACTAGTCGAGGAGAGGCGGGAAAACAAGGATTATTTTTTTGTTTTTTTGGTAGAAACACACAGAAAATGCAGAAACAGTAATAAATTAGTTACACAGGCTAGCACACTTTAGTGGGCAGCCTCCACAGTTAAATTAAACAAACAAACTTTCGATCAAATTCGACTAAAATGTAACTTTAAGTGCAGATTTTAAAATAATGCAGCAAACAGTTAAAAACAGTTCAAGCTAGTTCAGGGTAAGTTACAGAAGCTATTCCAAGTGAAAAAAAAGCAAAGATACTTAAATCCAGAAAGTAGTCGCTTTTCTGAGTTCCCTGCTGCTAGGACCACTCTGCAGAACCACGAGGAGCTTGTCTGAGCAGTATAGCCAGAAAAAACGCCCAGAGGCGGATTTTAAACAGTGAACTACAAAAGAGCTAGAAATGGTCCAAAACAGCCAATTACTACAGCTTCTTGTGCTGAGGTCACTTCCTACAGGGACAGGTAGGCTGCTCAAGGCTCCCCACTCCCACTGGTGAGCAAAGAAACTTCCTTCTATCCAAGTAAGGTAATGGACAACACAGGAACTACACCACAGCCCAGAATACAGCAATGCCTGTAAACTGGTCTAAACTAGTCGAGGAGGGGCCAGAAGCCAGAAAAAAAAGAGAATGTATATATCACTATTTTCTGAGCAACAAGGCATTTTTTTTCTCCGAAGGAGATCCACTGCTGTTTTCATCTAGAAGAAATGTACATGAATCTACATATTTTGTTCAGTCTGACTCATCTTTGGTAGTTGGTAGCAGAATAGTCAGCTACGACAGACGGGGCAAAGCACAGAGTGGGAATGAGGACTTATTTTCCCACATAAAAACCTCTTGACTTCCTCTGTTAAAAAGCATGAGATGCTGTGACAGGTCATCAGGACTGCATTGAAAACAGAACCGTCTTTACACTGAAGAAAGAATAAAGTGGGGTCCCTATCAGGCAGGCCCGGAAACATTTCAGTTTTTGACTGTTTCCTCCAACAGGGGAGCTGGTAAACAAGTCAAGAGGAACTATATTAAATGTCTCATATACATCCCACAAACTATAACCAGTTGTAGTTAAAGCACAATCCTGGCTGGCTAAACCAGATAAACATTCGTGGCTAGGTCCTAAAAAAAGATGCTTACTGTTTAAGGCACTGAAGTGGTCACAGCCTAAGCTCTAATTAAATGATATGCTTTGAAAAGATGATGTGGCTTTAAGCACCGCCAAAGGGCTTTCTTGTAAGTCTCAACTGCTGTAACTGCACTGGATAGATTATCTATGCCATGCAGCAACTAGGAGACTGAGACTTGTCAATATATTTCATACAGGGTGCGGCTACAGAATAACAGGTGCATGTAAACCAGAACTTGCTTCAGAAAATGCCATGCTGCAGTAGAGTACAGTAAGATTGGCACTACTTATGTTCCCTGCTTTCTTGGGGAAGAAAAATGGCCTTAGCAGATGTGTTTAGTACTGTTCCTATGAACTGAATGCATTTATGGAGCCAAGTTGTTGTTGTGTCTTTTGGCTTTTCCTGGTTAGAGGTCGCCAAAGCGGAGCTCCGGTCTGCTAATGATTGGTAGTTGATTTTTACGTGCCGAGTTACCAGCCCTGATGCACAACCTTCAATGAAGGTATGCCCATTCATGCATGACTCCACGCAGAAGACACTCTAGCTGAGAGTCGAACCAGATAGCGTCATACTGTAAGGCGACAATGCATTTATGGAGCCAAGTACTATACTGAATTGCTGTACATTTACTGCATAATCTGTTTTGTGGATTGAGCTGCTGCTTATATCAATTATCTAAATAAGTCTACACATGGTCATGTTTTCTCTTTATGTATGTGTCTACTATCAGCAGACCAAAAACAATCTTCTTCAAAATTCCAAAGTCAGATCACAGACCAAATGGTAAGGCCTTAAAATTAAAGTTCTTTCTCCCTGTACTGAATCTCAAGTATGTGCAGTGGAATTTATGAAGCACTACTTGTATGTAGGCATACTGCTTGTCTAATAATCACATATGTACCACTCAAAAAGATATGGAGCAAAATGACTAGAGATGGCATCTGAAACAACTTGCTTTAACATGTAACCCCCCCCGTAGATCCCTCACTGCCTCAAGCTAGCTCCCTTAACCCACTTCATTTCACCCAGTATTTTCCTCAAACTCCCATATCGACACTCCTGGGAGGGAATTTGGCTTTTTATATTTCCATTTTTCCCCAGAAGGCAAGACGCAAATGTTCCTGGACTGTTTCTTTCTGCCTTTTGTATTAAGTTGCAAATTGTCTAAGGCTTAATTCTAAATGAAATTTTGAAAATTGATAAAAAAAACCAGTACAGCTTTCAGATGGAAAATACCATATCACACTTTGTAAATACAGTCATTTCATGCCTTCTTATAATACCTAGACTTGAAGGAAAGAAAATGCTGATGTTATGAAACTTAAGTTAACACATGATACGAGAGATAACCCAATTTCCCTAACTCTGACACTACAGATAGACAGACAGACGAACGAACAGGGTGTGTGTGTGTGTGTGTGTGTGTGTGTGTGTGTGTGTGTGTGTGTGTGTGTGTGTGTGTGTGTGTGTGTGTATGTATCACTAAGGCTTAAGGTAAATAAAAAATGACAGCTGGAAAACATAGGCATAGAATTTTATAATATAAAAGGACACTTATTAGTAAAAACTTAATTCTTTAGTGCAGTACTATTTAACGATTATAAAACAGCAACTGTAAATACTGTACGATATCTGGCTAAAATTTGAACAGTACTAGGCTAATACTGCAAAAACCCCATTTCAAAAAGTGAGAAAGTGAAATGACAATTTACTGAACTATATCATGTGGCCACGATACCCCCTACAAATCAGCTTCAGCAACATGGCCACATCCATTATTTAAGAAAACACAACTCTTCACATTCTGTTTGCATTTACTAGTTAAGGAAAAGTGGTCCAGTGTTATGATGCCAGGTATTATATACTCATATTACACAGTTCAGTTCAATGTGCTTCAAAAAAAATGTCTGCTTTGCCTGTCTTCAGAAACTTTACAGAACACCAACAACTAAATTGCTGAAAACTAATTGCAGAAATACTGTACAAGTGTGCAGATAAAAATGACCATTTGTCTATAAAATGTTTCAGTTATGCTGTTTCCTGCACCTCTACTTCAAAGATTCAATAACTTAGTTTGCCTCTATTTTAGGACTGAAAGTAAAATATTAACATGACTGTTGTGTTAGCAAAACACAGCAATGATTACCACAAACATGAAAGAAAGATATTAGAAAATAATCTTTTCTAAAACAGTAAAAATATTTAACACTATGTAAACATTAAAATTAATTTTCTAATTACAATAATGCCCTTCAGGATGGTGGTTACTGCTCTCCATCCTCAGTGCCAGGCCTCATAACACAGTCTGTCATTTCCCTATAACACCCACCCTGTTGAGCATTATTGTTATACAATGAAACTAATCCAGATAGGATGAGGGTTATAAAAATCACAAATTAACTTAGTACCAGGAAGGGGTAACAGATTTCAAATATTATAGCTGATGCAGAGCAAAAAGAATCTGAAATCCAACAAACTGCATATTTTTGAATACAAGAAACATTAGCCTAATTTCATCAAACAATGAGATACATTTTACTAAAATAGGAAAAACAAAATGACATGAAAGGAAGTGGAAAAGCATTTATGTTGTATGACAATACTTTAAGGGTTTAAATGGGTAGGGTGATTAAATATTTAATGTCAGTTTAAGGTAGCACAGTAGGGTTGCAAAACAGATGGTCTACTATACATATAATTCTCAAGAGAATGTGGCCAAGATATAGGGCTGTGTTTAAAATTTTCATATGCTGCACTTGCCTACATGATCTCTGAAAACTGTATATGGGAAATGTAGTGCAAGCAAAGAAAAAAGGTGAGACTGCATAGCAGGGAGGTTTGGAACAGATACGATACTCATGGGAACAGTCACTACTCAAAGAAAGGGTGAGGTGAATCCCTCAGTTGGTATTATGAATGGAATACAAATGCCCACGTTATCACTTCTCTTCCCCAAAAGCTGATATGTGAGTTTATGCTCATCTGAAAGACAGCAACTTATAAACTGCCAGAGTGTCAGACAGGAAAGAATAGTAGATAACAGTGTTGGGACCACTGTTGTCACTTGCAAGATGCAAAAAAGTCATTGATGGCATGATGTTTTTCTTAACAAGTGTTCTTGACACAAGTCACCTCTTAAGTATATCACAGCTGACCTTGCAGGACCATCTAGACAGAGTAAGCAATAAAACTTAGCATGTTGCTCCACTGGCAAAGACTAACATGAGGAGAAAATGGGCTTAATAAACTAGGGACTGTGTAACTGGTAGAGGATAAGATGCCCAAATGGAAGCTGACATACTAGGAGGAAGAAGTGTCAGGTACCATGTTGGCCCTGCCTAGGATTATGCAAGCACAGCAATATGCTGGGACATCATATAAAGTGTCTGAGATGATGACACCTAACAGTCACGTGCTACTCTGGTATGTGCAACTACAAATGACATCACACAGCTGCTGATATAAAAGAGGACTGGTACTCGGTGAAAAGAAATGGTACTCCTGAATACACATGAATAGCCATAGATCTAGTCAAGTTACCTCGGGCAACTTAATAAGACAGCATAACTCTATGTGAACTTCTGACTCTGCCTGCAATGCGTGATGGTAACTTTCAGAAAGGATTACAGTAGTCCTTGCCGGGAGAGGGGGGCAAGCTGCAGGTCATTTGTATACTTAGGGGCTTCAAAAGGACTCCGCTTGAATCATGAAGACCTAGGGAAACTATTTAGTAAAACCACAATACAAATACAAAACATTACTTAGCATCACCTAAAACACAATTAGAAGCTATGTATAAATATATATATATATATATTTTTTTTTTTTCCTATTTGACAGTCAGCCATTTTATTGATGTGAACTACACTGAATGAGTCATTCTGTTTCCAAATATCTGATCCAGAACTGGAATATCTTCCAGAACCTTCCAGAACAGTGCAACATGAAATACAGACACAAACCCATTATGCCTAGCACATTACTATAAAAGAAAAATCGCACGAGGTAGAACAACAACAAAAAAGTAAATGTTAAGCATACTGTATTGGCCTGCTGTTCTTACCACAGTCTTAATTTTACATTTTCTTTGTTTTTTTTTAACATCACTAAGTAAAATAATACAAATCCAAATAACAATATGCCCAAGTACCTGGGCACTTTAGTGAGATAAAAAAATAATAATCTGGCAACTGCTTTACTCTCATTTATTATACCCACACAGCAATGGCAACTACAACAAATTATTGGTTACTGACAAACCAGCATCAGTGTGGGAGACAACAGAATACCTGTGCTCAGGGCATTAGTGACATTTCCATACTATGTGCCATGCTCAAGTATTATGACATGGTAGTTATTTGTTTAAAGTTGTCCATACTTGTGTTTCAGTGCACAGGACTTCCAACTTTCTACTGTAAGCAAATTTACAAAGGGAAATTCAACCATTATTTTTGCATTTTATTGCTGTCCTCCCCGTCATGCAAAGTGTCCTACCATGTAGATCCCACACTTTTTACTGAAAAACTGTGGAAATTTAGAACACAAACCTGAAAAGAATGGAATCAAGAGAGTCTCAACTAAAATACTCCAATAGGTCATTCCTGAGTGTTATTAATTTTGACATGGAAGAAATCAAAGCAGTGACTCTTCAACTGACTAATTCCTAGGCCTTTGCTCTTTTCAGTGTTTAGATATGACCTCTAGATTACTTCTTGCTAAAGCCACATATCATCAATTATTTAACTTCTGGATTTTATGAATTAAAAAGAAAAAAAATCTACTTTTTAATCCAGTTTTAACACATCTGACACTAATAAAAAACAGATTATTCTACATTAATGCAGTACGAAAGCAAGTGTCTTTGCCACAGTTCAAATCAGAACTTTCTCAACCATGTCACAGCACTTTTCGGAAACAAATAAAGGATTAGCAATACTACATCAGCCACATATTCAGCTGAAATGATGGGCAATTGCTGATGGAAGACTAGACGAGATGCCATTCTCATTCCAGCCTGTTTATGTCTTCCCATTGTTACCCATTTCCTGAACAGAAAAGCCACATCAGGTCATGCTATCAACAGCTAATGTAATGCTTCTTGATGTGGCAATCCCCTCTTACTCAATGCACTTTGCTTTATGTAATACTTTAATGGAAAATTTCAGGAAACTGCCTGCAACAGAAAGCATATAAAAATTTAACAGCACACAAGTAGCTTGTCTGCTCAATTATTTATAGTCTGATAACACTGAGTGATGACAAGCTGACAACAACAGAATATGTGCACTGGGCAGAAAGATGCAAGGACGCTGGCAAGGACTGAAATAAAAACTTAAGTTATACTGCCATGAACCCATAAAAAACAAAGACTACAAAGATACAAACTGCAGATGCCACCTGTACCAACATGATCAATTCCACCAATTTAACAAAACTCTAAACTCTGAAACAGCTGTGTTCTGTCTTCCAAAAATAGTATCTTACTTTCAGCTGTTCTGCATGATTGATCACCTGGCTCTGGAGGTCATAAGGACAACATATTTTTATAAAAAATAATAAAAAAAAAACGTGAAGATGGCCAACATACATACACACACACACACACACACACACACACACACACACACACACACACACACACACACACACACACAAACACATCATCTCAATGTGTCTGCTTTCTTAAGCTGAGAATTACAGATGTTTTTTTTCACCTATAAAAATATATCAATGTTAATATAAAAAAGGAGTGTTGAAATAGAATGGCAAAGCATTCTGTTTGGTGTTTCTAAAGTCATAAAATCTTTGCAAAGTTCTAAACAATACAAAATAAAAAGTGTGGAAATACTGCATCTTAAAACAAGCTCAAGGGAAATATTTAAATAGATACAGTTTATATTATATTTTACTTTGAATGGCTAATGAGCTGTGAGTAAAGTATCACACTATCTAAATAAGTTGCTTCTCCTCAATAAAACAAAATAAGCAGAATCCTCGAGTTGTGTCACACCTGGCTATCCACTGCAAATGTGGCCTCCCCAATCTGTAGCAGGACTGATTTTCAAGAAACATCTTAAAACACACTGGCTATGCCTCTCTTGTAACCCTGACTAATCTTCTGCTTTCACTATTGCTACCTCTTCACTGGCTCCTTTCTCTATTCAAAACTCCTTACCCTCCTAAAGTACCTATAATCACTAGTAAACTAAATGTACTTATGAATTTAATCTTGTATGTAATGTAAATTAACTCAGATGACATAATGTGACTATTCGTATATTGTATATATTGATTAGAATTAAGTGTATTTTTTTTCTCTTCTCTTCTCATTCATAGTGATTTTTTTAGTATTTTAACTTCCTTTCTTTGTTTAATTATGCATGAGATACATTGGTGTGTTACTATTGGAGCTTTTCTCCCCGGGCCTCCACTGAAAATGGAAATATATCCAGTTGGACTAGCCCGGTCAAATGTAAAATAAAATAAATAAATAAATACTTCTACACAGAAAACACCTTCAGTCTAAGCTACCAGATATCTTTACCCGATTATCACATGGTTCCTTTGCATACATACACACAGTAAGTACTAATTATAATTATGTACATTTTTGACATGTAGTTTAAAATGCTTCCTCTACATTCTCTAGCAGATTGGTTTTGCCTCTCCAATCTGTGGCATGACTGATTTTCAAGCTGTAACACAGACCTCGCAACAGTTAAGCCACCAGACTGAAATAATCACAACACTGTACACTTACTAATAATAAATAAATTCTAGAACTGAAATTAATAAGTTATCTTCATCTGAAAAGTAAAAAAAAAAACAAGCAAACAGGCGAATAAGAGAATCTGGATGCCTGGGAACAGAACCTTTGGATGTAGGTTGAGTTCTAGGCAAATGAGTGACAAAAGACAACCAGTAGGAATAGTTGTTGGAAAAATGTTCCCAATCAAATTATATTAAATTCACTTAAATTTTAAGATTCATTTAAAGTAGGAATTATCTAGTTCTTGAGCCATCATATGGAAGATGATATAATAATAAAATTAGAATCCACTTAACATTCATTTTAAAAATGTTTCTAAATTTATATAAACTTCAGTTTCTCAAAAATGGAAGTTTTCAATGTTTCCTATACAACAGTTGGATTTATAGAATGTCATGCTCATAATGACATTATTCTGTGTAGGAATATATATATATATATATATATATATATATATATATATATATATATATATATATATTAACAACTTTATTGAATTATCATTTAAGATGTAGGCAAACATACATTTATATCAAAGAAAACAAACCATTTTAACATGTTTACAGTTACAAACTTGTACATCACATATATTATTTTGACATGAATTGATCAATTTCAAAACTCCCTCCTCCTCCAAAATATTATTCTACATTCATTGCTCCTCCAGTTTTTTTCCAATGTTATTTGTTCTCACTTCCAATTCTTTTTTCTCTGTTACAATATTCACTACTTCACATATAGCTGGGTTTAGACTTTGATTTCCATTTTTTAGTAATGCTTTTTTGGTAGCCACCAGAATTAAACTTAAAAAGGCATTGCTATGTATAGGCAATCCAGATCCAGTATTCCAGCTCAAAATATAATTTCCTTAGTTACACCCATTTGCTCACCCAATATTTCTGACAGCATGCTCTATAGGGAATTTGTAAAACATATATTTCTAGTTACCTTGGTCTTCTCCATCACACCTTCAACATGCCATCTACATGGGGAAAAGTATTTGCAGTCTGCTTGGGGTATAAAAATACCTGTACAAACATTTCCAAGCAAAAATCCTAAATCTTCTAGACTTTGTTGCATATTTGGGAGCCATACATATGTTCATCCATTGTCTCCTTGTGAATTGCTTATCCAATCTCTTTTCCCAATCTTTTCCAACCTCCTCTAATTAATTTCTATAGTTATCATGCAATATTTTACAAATAAATTTTATATATCAGTTTGATTGCTTAAATAAAGGTATACTTTTACCTTCAGATTAAATTCTGTGAAAATTTAATTTAGTGACTGAACACTTTATTAAAAATTAAAATTATTAGGGAGGAATTGAAAAATGCTCCAAGTTTGTTACATGAAAATAACACGTATCCTAAATTATATGCATATTTTATATCAATGATTGGTGAAATTTCATATAACGATGGTTTCTGTACATTATACATGATATTAGTAAATAATAAAAATAATGTAGAAAAAAAGATATTGGAATTTAATACACACTCTTGAAATTAGTGAACTTTTACAAGAAAAAAAATAAGGATTTAATATTAAAATCTGTTAGCCTAGCTTTTATAAGTATACATTGGAAAATATTTACCTGGAAATACATTCATATAGCATTTATTCACCTTTTAAGTTATCAAAATAACATTTTTTTCTCGGATTGTGAGAAACTTACTAATTTTTGGAATGTGACAAAAGATTTTTTTTAAGGCTTATGAACTGACAAATGTTTACTTACAAGAATGACAATTCTAATAAATGTAATCATTTCTTCTGTTATACATTGTAATCAATGTATTAAGTTATGGGGTCTACTTGCAAGTTGTAAGGAAAGTTATAATAAAAAAATGAAAGTAGATTTTAGAACCTTTGTTTAGTGATTTTCTCAAAATGGTCACTATTTAAAAAAAGACTCACCAAAACTGAGGAATTCTGTGAAACTGAACTGATGGAATAAATTAGATATTGAAGATATGTTGGATATTTAGCAAAACTGTAGAACTGCCATTTAAGTTAACTTGTAAATTTGAATGCCTTATTTCCTTCAATTTTATGCGGTGTACACATGTTTATATATATATGTATATATTTTTTGAAGAAAAAAAAAAGACAGTCAGTAGAAAGGTCGTTATAAAGGAAGGCTATCAAAAGTCATCCATTTCCAGCCAATCAAGAGCTCCAGAAACCAATGACATCACAGGTAGGCCATCCAAACTACAACTAGCCCTGTTAATGCCATGCTAAGTCCTCCTTTAGCCATGCTAGCCTGATCAGTATGTATATATGTGCAGTTATGCAACTTACAGCAGCTGTTAACTGCTTTAGGTGAATGCCAATTTGCAAACTCTTAAACCATCAACAATGGACTTAATACTAGTGATCAGCATGGTTCTGTAAAGCAGTTATAAAAGTATAAAACAGTTAGAAATGGCAAAGGATGGAAGAAAATGGAGGGGTAGAAGTGGGTGACTTGTTCCACATGTGAACTGGAACTGAGATTTGGAGACTCCTGGGGAGGTTTAGGCTGTATAAAGACGGGAGGGTAGGTAAGGTGGAATGGGAAGTACAGAAAATTATGGAACTGATAAAGCAGAGGACAGCAGAAATTGGGAGCTCCAATAGGGAAGCATGGCCAGAGACAGCTAGGACTGGAGCGAGTCCAATGATGTAACAAGGTGGGAGAGGAAGAGGGAATGGGAAGAAAGTAGGGATCGAGAGGTGTGCAACTGATGAGCAGAAATAAAGAAAGAAGGGGATCTTAGTGAAAGGTAAGCACAGATTAAAGAGAACAAACAGGAAGAATGTAGTAAGAGGGTATTGCAAGGTTCAGGATGAAGTAGGTTAGGTCTGAAGAGTAGTGAGGTATTGATAGGAACAGGATAGGGCAGGAACACAGCAGCTCCCAGAGAAGGAAATAGTGCCAGAGAGTGAGAGAGACAGACAGATGGGCACAAGCGCACGCGCACACACACACACACACACACACACACACACACACACACACACAAGGCAATGACTGATGAAGGACAACAAGATAAAGCAGGAGGACAGGGAAACACAGTGGTTCGGTGGCTAACTAGAAAGAAAAATAATGCATGACAAGATAAAAAGTAAGAGCTAAATCACTGGATGGTAAGTGTTAAAGAAGATCAGAAAGTAAATACTGGTTGTGAAAATGAAGTGCTTGACAGTAACTGTACAGAAAAATATCCTTCAGCATGAATCAGGCAACCTGGAACTAACTGGTGACCAGAGTTCTGAAGAAGCCAGTAGAGGGGGCAGTTCCTATTGCAGACTTGATACTCCTTAGAAAAGTGAGGTGGCATGGGTCCACTGCGGGGTTAGTACCAACTGAAATACAGATGTTTACAGCATGCACCATACTGACTGTGCATGCATGCCTGCCTCTTCCAAACAGAAGGCTGCTGCCATCACTGTGGGCATCCAGATGGTGTAGCATGCCCTCATTTAATCATGACACCAGGAGGTTGAGTCTAAGCTTAAAACAGAAAATTCATAATGGCTATTTGGATAACAGTGGTGCCACGACTCAGCTCTCAACCCCATTATTAGGGGATCAAATGATATAAATGCACCGAAGACTGCCATCTGATCAGCACAGAGTAAGTAAAACCATAAAAAATATGTGTTGACAGCTGGTGACCATCACTAAGGAAATCAGAATATTGGTGCATAAAACAGGGCAGCCCTAGCCACCAAGAAAACAGTGCCAGTACTGACTACTCTAACGCAGTGTAGGAGATAGCAAAGTGGCTGGGAAGAGAAGGAAAATCTAAGCTGCATGTTTTAGTCCAAGCTGAAACCAACAACTTGGCAGCATGGATAATGGAGTAGGTAGCCAGGAGGGCAAAAGTAGTATCCCACTTTTTACCTGCAGCCATTACCCCAAGAAAACAAAAGCTCAGAGTCTACAATGGATTGTGGCAGTGATATGCAAGGGAAGAGGAAATGGGTGTATGGACAACTGTGTGAAGGGGGCATTGGTAGGACTTTTATACTGAGGACAGGCCACCTCCATAGAAGTGGATCATTAATGCTGAAAGACAGCTTTTATAGGAACCTGAACAAACCACAATACATTTAAACAGAGAAAGCAAGGTAATGAAGAAAACAAGACAGGAAATAAAGATAGCAGGGCAAGAAGAAAGTAAATGACCTGAAGGATGTTAGTCAAATCAGAAACAGTGTACTCCTGAAAAGCAGAAGAGCAAGGGGAAACTGCAACTCACTGAATTGACATGTGACAAGGTGAACTTAGGCAACTGGTAATTCAAGGCTTATATCCTCAGTAATAAGCAAAGAAAACAGCAGTGGTGGTTTATGTATATGACTGCATACAGCATCTATAATGATGCAAAATGAGGTGGGATCATTGAAGAAGATAAGCACACTGCTAATAAAGCTAGAAGGCAGGTAGATAAGGAAAGTTTGTAACATGCCAGCTACCTCTCTCTCCACTCATTAAAGGAGAAGGAAGGTCAGCTGTTCATCAGGTTCAGAAGCTGGGACAGAAAAAGTGGTAGTGATGAGAAACCTTGGTTACCTACCTGAAGACAAAATTACAAATTAAAGGAGTTCTGAGCAAATCTGTAGATCAAGAAAAATACTTGTTCAGCTGGTAAAGAAAGACCCCATACTGAGCTACATTTTGTTCTTCTCAAAAAGTCAAAGTTCATCACATAGAGGTGTATTTTCTGTTAGCCAACAATGACTATATCACAGTATTATCACTGTTTGGATCTCTGCAGAGAAGAGAAGGATGGGGACAACACTGTTCAACTACCATAAAGTAGATATGAGCAGCTGGGAGTAGAAGGAACTGTGAGAATTGTGAGGTGACAGACAGTGGGTGCAAACAACCTGAACAGTATTTAGAAATAGCATCCTGAAAAAGATGCACAGCTACCTGCCGGAAAGGAGGAAGGTGAAGCTCTGGAGCAGATCAAAACAGGTCAAACAGGGGGCATGACCCAAGGTCCCAGGAATAAGAAACAACATTCAAATCTTTAAAAGAAAGATCCAATGTGTATGTGGGGAGGTTGAGGAGTTTGAACAGAGAAAGTAAGCCTATGTAATCTGCCCTTTAAGTGCATTACGATCTCCTTAATTATGTAAATATAATGAAATGTAGAACAGTGCTTAAAACAGCAAAGAAGAACCCTTTACTACTACATTTCAATGAAGGAAAAAGTAAAGCATGTATAAACAGTCATCAATGAGACAGAACACCAAATCTGAACTACCACAGAGAAGTATACTTTTACTAAACTAAAACACAGTTAAAACACACTCTTCCGAGAAAATATAAAATGTGTAGGTAAGCACTTTCAGAAAAAACTCATCACATCCATTACCATCAAGAACTCTGTTCTCGTATCAAAAATTCTAAAAAATGCTGAGAGGGTTCGCAAAAAGTACTCCGTGTCCTTCAATACTGTAGTTGCTTTTGGGAGTGATTTCTTCAATTTATGTTCAATAAAGATGGACGCAGGCTCTGTAATCCATCCACTTCCTGATGCAATGAAATGCATTGCTAGATTATTGCTCTGCTTGTGAAATGGAAACATCAGGAAGGTGAATTTGCATAATGGAAAGAAAGGAACATTTAGATGCAGAAAATGTAAAGCCTGCAATTTTATAAATTCTAGTAACAATTTTCAACATCTAGTTACTAAGAAAGAGTATCAACTTAATACCTATGCAGACTGCAACACTAAGATATTTGATATATCTGTTCCCACCCCTCCTAACTCTCCTCTAATTAACCATATCCTACCTCTCTCTCTTCTCTAATTTCTCATAACTCTGAATCCTCATCTCTACTTCTCCACACCCTACCTACCTACCTCTCTTTTTCAATTTTCACAACTCTGACCCCCATTGTCTAGTTTCCTACCTAATTTTCCACCTACATCTATTATCCTTACTTCTTCCTTCTATACCTATATTTTCACTCTACTCATTAGACATTAATTTTCCTCCTCTCTGTTTTTTGTTTCTTTTGTAATCTGACTTGAGAAGTTAACTTGTGTAGACTGTGTAAATACGGACCCTAACACCTTTAAAATAGCAATTAAAGACTACTTCCACAAACCATGGACATGTCTCTGCCATGACCCAACATAAGCAATATTTCTTTAACATTAACTGTTGCCCTCTCAGATAATACCATACTTGTCCTCACACGGCTTCCTACCAGTTTTCTCCCTTTCATGTTCTTACTCCTTTCTAGTCTTTACTCCACTTACTTTTTTTTCCACTCTATACTACCTCTAATTATATGCTTTAGTACTCTTCTCCACATAATATACTCTTTACCTTGTGCTATTTATACATTCTTCTCTTCTCTCACTACAACTTTCTTCAAATATACTAAAATCTGATCACTCTGTCTTCTAAAATATTTTTATATACACATTATCCTGTCTTTATTCCCTGTTGATAAATCTACTCAGTTACTTGCACTTTTGTACTTACCTCGGCATGTGTTTTCTTTTGTAAAAACTGAACTAGTTATATACAAAGAATGTTAGTTTTTTATTGCATTATTTTTTCTTTTGTAACTACTGTCTTTGTTAATTAATGTTTAAGTCATGTAATACTAGAGCTTTTCTCCTCAGGTCTCTGCTGAAAAAGGGCTCTGCCCAGCCAGACTAACCCAGTTAACAAATGTCAGAATAAATAAAAAATATATATATACACATATATATCTATATATATAGTACCTTTGATTGTCATGCAAAAGCATTTTATACTATTATTTCTTTTGCTAGTACATCTCTTATGTCATTGTATACTATAAATTGTATACACTTTGTAACATTTTGTTGGTGTGTTTGTCTAATAACTTTATCACTTGTTTAACCTTGTTGGAGCTTTTCTCCCCAGGACTCTATTGAAAACGGGCTCCTTCGTGCCAATGGACTATCCTGGTATACAAACTGAAAAATAAAAAAAAAAAAAAAAAAAAAAAAAAGTTGTGTACTCACCATAACATTCTATGTGAGTTGTTCATCTCATCTTCATTCTTACAGATGGGTACGGAGCCAATCCTTTGCTCCGAGTCAGCCTACTACAAAGCTCAAGGTCTTCAGAGTTTGTTCAGCTCGAGGCCAAGTCCTTATCCCATGATGCACTTTGAGTTACCTCAGATCTTGTTTGCTGCGTATAATACCATTTGTCATTCTATCACTCTTTAGCAGAAAACCCATAGAAAGACTGAGCAACCAGGATAAAACTAGTATCTCAGTCCTCAAAAAACCCTGGAGGGGGTAAGGAGGGTGGGAATTAAGAATGAAGGCGAGATGAACAACTCACATGGAACGTTATGGAGTACATAACTTCTTTATGTGAAGTTGTTCTATCTCGCCATTCATTCTTACAGATGGGTAGTGTCCCAAGCACCATCTTTCTTGGGTGGCTCACAGAGTATGTTTTTCAGGACAGTAGACCCAAAGGAGGCCCTGTCCCTGGAGGCCTTGTTAACTTTGTAATGAGTGCTAAAGGTATGAGGTCTTGACCAACTGGCTGCTGCACAAATGTTGTCTATAGGAAGCCTAGAACAAAAGGCAGAAGATGTGGACACTGCTCTGGTAGAATGAGCCTTAATTTTATGCTGCCAGGGTAAATTGGAAGCTAATTAAGTGCAGGTAATGCAATCAGATAACCATCTAGATAGTGTTGCCACTGGCATGCCTTTCTTAGAATCTGAAGAGGAAACACAAAGTTGTTCTGATTTTCTGAACTCTTATCCAGGTAAAATCTGAGTTGTCTATGAACATCAAGTTTGTGCAGCATATACTCTAAGTTGTTGGTGTGTTTGGGGAAGAACACTGGTAACTCTGCGATCTGGTTCAAGTTAGCTTCAGTACAAACTTTAGGGAAAAATGAAGGATTTGTTCGCAGGGACACTCTGTCAGCATGGAAAATCAAATAAGGAGGCTTTATGGACAAGGCCTGTAGCTCTGACATTCTATGGGCAGAAGTGATGGCTACTAAAAAGATAGTCTTCCATGACAAATATTTCAAATCACATGAGGAAGCCAGTTCAGAAGGTGGGATAATAATGTGTAAAAGCATAAAATTTAGGTTCCATGGGGTATAAGGAGATTTCACAGGTGGTCCAAGATGAAAGATCCCTTTGAGAAAGGCTTTGGATAGTTTGTGTGACATTATGGTCAAGCCTTGAAAGCCAAGGTGAAAATTAGAGATGGCGGCAAGTTGTACCTGAACTTTTTCTGCTGCACTCCTTTATTTAAAAGCATAGTCAAAAACTTTAATATGGAGGAAGTGGGGGCTTGGTAGGGATCAATGTTATTTTGAGTAGCCCATATAGAAAATCTTCTCCATTTGCTAAGGTATAACTTCCTAGTAGAGGACTTATGAGAAGATATAAATATATGATGCGTTTCCTTTGAGTGGTTATGGAACCTGGGTTATGAACCTGGCTACGTTGGGAATTGCAGCAGCCAAGCTGTCATTTTCAGGGACTGAAGAGAGGGATGAAGAGCCCCCGATGAATGCGTCAGAAGGTCTGGAACTGGATCCAGAATCCAAGGCTCTTCCAACAGATGAAGTTGAAGGAAGGGGAACCTAATCTGATGAGGCCAATGAGGGGCTATTAGAATGATGGGGTTCCTATTATGTTGTTGCAAGACAACTATGTCGAACGCACAGAAGAGAGAAACTGGTGCATATCGATGTTTGGATTGCGGGATCGCAGTACAGTGAAGACTGGAATATTTGCCCTTTCATCACTGTAGTGCGATCTCGGAGTTAGTATATTTTGCTCTATTGAGTGTTCGAAATTATTGTCTTTCGACAACGTAATTATGAACCCAAATAATGGTCCTTCCTGCAATACTTTGGGTACCAAGGGAATTGGTGGGAATGCATACAGGTGACCCGGAGACCAGTTGTGTATGAGTGCGTCCCTTGGGGCTTCCCCCCGGAGGAGAAATCAGGGCAAAGCAGCTTCTGCATTTTGTGTTCATGTGGTTGGCAAAAAGGTTGCAGCAAGGCTGGCCCCACTTGCGGAATATTTTCTCTGCTATCTCTTTTTTGAGGGACCACTTGTGAGGCAACAAAATTGCCCTGCTAGGTTTGTCTGCTATCATGTTGGATTTCCCTGGGATGTGCATTGCTATCAGAAAGTGATGGGTGGATGTAGCCCACTGCCATACTCTTAGGGCCTTGTGACAAAGGGGATAGGACCTGGTTCCTCCTTGTTTGTTCAAGTACCAGATCACTGACATGTTGTCCATCTGGATCGCAAGAGTCCCAAGAGGGAGAGAGTCCTGAAAGTACTGCAATGCCAAAAGTACCGCTCTCATCTCCAGGACATTGATATGCAGATGTGTCTCCTGTTCGGTCCATGTCCCTTGGGCTGTTCTTCCCTCAAAATGCCCCCCCCCCACCCTATCAAGGAAGCATCCGTGGTCACTGTGGCCGCTGGTGAGGGTAGGACAAAAGGACGACCTATCGTCACATGAAGAGAGGCCAACCACCACTGAAGATCCTTTTTGCATGTGTTTGTGATAATTATGAAATGACATTGGGAGCTTTTGGTTTGACCACTGACTGAATAGCATCCATTGTAGAATCCACATGTGCATGCAACCCAGCGGTATCACTAATACTGCAGCTGCCATCATGCCTAACAACTTTAGCACTTCTGATTCTGGAGCCTTGTCTTTGGATATGATTTTGTGGACCTGCTGATGAAGTAATAAAAATCTTTCTGCTGGAACTTTTAAAGTGGTGGTGGTGGTGTCCAATTCTGCTTCGATAAAAATGATATGTTGCGATAGCAACAAGGCAGATTTTTCTGAATTTATTGTAATGCCCAGATGATGGCAGAGAGTAAGAATGGTGTCCCTGGCTTGTATTGGCTGATGCCTGGTGGTGGCGGCAGTGAGGAGCCAATCATCTAAGTACGGAAACACCTGGAATCCTAAACACCTCAGGTGAGCCATGACCACTGCCATACATTTGGTGAACACTCTGGGGGCTGTAGTGAGACCAAAGGGCAGGACTCGAAACTGGAAATGATTGGCTCCCTGCCGGAAGCGCAGATGATCCCTGGATGGTCTGGCCATTTTTATATGGTAGTACACATCCTGTAGATCTATCGAGCACATCCAATTGTCTTTCCCTACAAAGGGAAGTATCGACTGAAGAGCGACTATCTGGAACTTCTCTTTCTTGACAGATCTGTTTAGTCTGCTGAGGTCCAAAATAGGTCGCCAGTCCCATCTTTTTTGGAACTAAAAAGAATCTTGAGTAAGTTCTGGATCCTATCTGGTCTGCTGAGACTGATTGGAGGACTCTTTCTTAGCAACGTTTGGACCTCTACTATTTCTTGTTCCCTGCAACTGGGTGGAACGTTCGGGATTTTTGTTGACAATGGAGGGGGAGTGGCGAAAGGAATGAAATATCCTCTGGAAACTATACTTTGTACCCAGCTGTCGTTTGTTATTTTGAGCCAGGCGTCTGGATACAAAGATAAGCGACCCCCGACTGCCTCCAGAGCAGGACAGTCTGGCCTCCTTTCAGGAGCACTGGTAGGGCTTCCCAAATAACTGGTCTCGGTTGCCCTGGTTTTGCAGACGCCCTCTGCCACGAGGGCAGCGTCTTCCATTATTGCCCCCTTCTCTGCCCCTGGAGGGGGGGATTCACAATGTGTGTCCAGAAAGGCTCCTTGGACTTTTCGGAACCACATCTTTCCTCCCTTTTGACCGTGACCCTTGGGGTAGGGTCTGGTAGGGGTGGAAAAATGGACTCCAATGACAGACAGAGTCTTTCCTTCCCTGCTCACACCTGGTCAAAGTTTCCTTAATTTTGGGCCCGAAAAGGGACAAGCCATCAAAAGGGGTGTTGACAAAGAATGACTTAAAGGGCTCCGCGAAGGAACACAAGCGCATCCAGGAATGTCTCCTGAGAGCAATTTCTGTACCCGCTGCCCTACTCGTTCCATCAGCTGCATATGAAATGAGACTCATGGATGAGTTCACTATAGAATTGAGGGTAGCAGCTGGGAGGCGACATTGTCTGAAGCTCCTGCAGCTATTGTACCCTGAAGAGTATCGCCAAGATCTTTTAGGAGGTCTCTTTGTAGTCTCGTAAAATGAGTGAGGTAGTTCAGTGAATGCATGGCAAAAGTCGCTGAACTGTATATGTGCACTTCCTGTATCTATCCATAACCCTAGAGTCTCTGTTAGGGGGATGGATAAAAGAAGAAGTTTCTGACATCTCCTTTTTGGTTGCTGCTGCCACCACCATGGTATCAACTGGCACTCCCTTGGTGAGGAAAGACTTTTCCTGGGGGGCAGAAATAAATTTATTGGGCCTCCTACAGGCAGGCTCCATGGTGCCTGCAGACTCCCACGCCCTTTGTTAGACCAGCTCCATGAGCTCATCGAAGGGTGGAGACACCCAAGAGGTGGAGGGCTTCAGGAGAACCGACTCATCTTCAGTTGGGTTGGTGGACTTCCAGCCACCCCTCTGCCTAAGGATTTCTAATATCTCAGCAAATGAAATATCCTCAGAGGGGGACCGTGGGGATCCTTCTGATTCATCTAAGACAATGTGAGAGACTTCTATGGGGAGTCTAGGTGTTTCCTCTTACAGATTCTCTTCCTGGGAACCTCATCAGTGGGAATTTCTAGTGAGGTCTTGGAAGAGCAGAGGCCACCCAATGGGGCTTCCTGAGGCCCAGGGTCTCTACGCTTAGAAAGGATCTGTGAAGCAGAAGTGGACACAGGTGCTTTTGGGGAGGAGGTAGTTGGACCTGAAGTTGTAGATGTCTTGGGGGACATCACTCTCCTCTTGGCTTCTAAGTTACCTCTGCTCCGATGAGAAAGGACCGCTGGATCCGAAGAAACCACCGATCCTCTCGGCACTGGTACAGTGGGCTCCAAACCAGAGGTAGGAGCCGAACTCATCTGAGCCAAGGCCCTGAGAGGCAAAGTCAGAATTGACAGGTCAGACTGTCCTCCCCGGACCAGACGGGAGAGTGTCGGCTCCTAGACTCCTTGACAGGTGCCGAGGATGTCCGAGTAAATAGAACCGATGGCACTGGAACAGCCATCGGCTCCAAAGGCTCAACAATCATCAGGTCAGACTCCTCCGGCTCCAAAGGGCCGGAATGGCTTGGAGGAGGAAAAGAAGTCAATGGTATTACAGTTTTAAGCTCCGAAACCACCTGGGTCAGAGCCGACAAAAATTTAGCGAACACCGGTGCCTGTAGCAACTTCTGCACCACATGATCCACATCCAAATCGGACAGGCTGATAGAGGACCGAGATGAATGAATGGATGGAGGCACTGACTGAAGAACAGGTGACTTTAGTACTTCGGATATCGGTTCCAGGACTGGGGACAGTCTCCAAAAGACAGGACACTCGGCTCCAAGGGCTATGGAGCCGATGTTGGTGGTTTCTTAGATTTCTTTACTTCCGAAGAAGCCTTAGAAGACTTTGAGTGACCAGGATAAGTCTAGTAAGTCTTCAAAGTTTCCTGAAAAGATGGTTTCAGAAGTCCTCTATCTATGAGTTTTCTTTTTCTCTGTTGAAGAACTCTGGATGAAAAAGAATGACAAATGGAGCAGCTTTCTTGTAAGTGCAAGGCTCCAAGACAATACACGCAATTAACGTGACTATCTGTCACAGACATCTTCTGTCCATATTTTGGACACTTTTTAAAGCCTGACTTGGGATGCTTATCTTTCTCCTGGTCAGCCATAATCAAGTATATAGTATCCAAAAAAAATCTACTGTACTTTTAAAGAGACTAGACATACCCAAACAATTAGAAAAAGTTAAACTAGTAAAGCTAAACTAGTGAAATAAGCCCTAAATAACAAATGGACTGAATAACAATATACTGTGACTAAACTATTACTATTTAAAAACACACACACACACTTACTTATTTAAACTACAAGCTATATAATATTGTAAAGGCACACCAAAGGGAAAAGGAATATTAAAGGCCTATAGAAAAAACGAAGACCAAAAAGAGAAGAAATATATCTACTAATAAGCTATAAAAGCTATAACTATTAAAGACTAACTCTAAACATATTGAGAAATAGCAATTTAGCTAGATAATATCAGAAAAAGAACTATACTGGCCCGAGCTGTGCAAGGAACCTCTGATCTATTGCAACAGCAAACTAGATCTGAGGTAACTCAAAGTGCGTCATGGGATAGGGACTTGGCCTTGAGCTGTTTGAAGACCGCGAGCTTTGTAGTAGGCCAACGCTGAGGATTGGCTCCGAACCCATCTGTAAGAATGAACGGCGAGATAGAACAACATCACATTATATGTTGCTAGCTGCAAGTTTTTATCCAAGTTTTTATATCAGCAAAACCAACTGTCCTTTCAAAGTAAGAATTTTAAGACATCTAAGTGATGTAAAATTAAAAAACAAAGAGAATTCTTTATTTCAACATACTTTTAAGTATCCTAGCCATAGCTTTCAATTTATGGTGTTGGAAGTTCTAGCTGGAACCTCTAGGAGGGGCAATCTGCATAATTTAACTGAGGTAGCTGAAAAAGTACAGTTTTGTACCTACCATAAATGTAGATGTTCGAAGATCCACATTGCTGCAGTCCTTACACTTGGGTAGTCCGCTGTCCTCGGTCGGCCCGAATATCAAAGTATAAGGCTGACGTCGGTCAAGGCGCATTTGACTGACATCAGGACGTCAGGGTACAAATGCGCATGACCGACGTCATATCCTCAGTCTTTTCTTGCCCCAGATGTCAGAAGACCCTAAAAAGAAAGGTCAAAACCAAGAGAGAGTAGAGTGAGTTTCTCCAACACAAAATTGAGATCCCAAGCAGGAGTAGGAGTTCTACGTGGGGGTCTTATATTCTTTGCCCCTCTAAGAAATTGCTTGAACAAAGGATGAGAAAACAAAGGTGGGTCACAATCATAGTGAGCCGAAATTGCTGCAGCATGAACCTTAATAGAAGAGAAGGACAAACCTTTGTCCAGTAACTCAGTAAGATATTGAAGAGCCACACTTAAATTAGGCTCAGAAACATCCAAATCCTTTGCTGCACTCCAAAATAAAAATCTCTTCCATTTATCTGCGTACACTTTCCTTGTACTAGGCCTTCTAGCTTCCAAAATAACATTCAAAACTTGCTGTGGAAGTTGAGACCCACTATGGTTCAAAACAGAATATGCCAGGCTGCTAGGTGAAGAGAGTGAAGCTTGACATTGAGCAAAATGACTGTCCTCCTGAGACAACAGGTGTGGAATCGAAGGCAAAGGCCATGGAGGCTCCCGTACCAGGCTTCTCAATAATGGGTACCAATGCTGTCGAGGCCAATCTGGAGCTATCAAAATCATCCTTGGCTTGTCCTGTCTGACCTTTAGTAGTACCTTTGGGAGGAGAGGCAGAGGTGGAAAGGCATACACATGAAGATTGCTCCAATTGAAAGAAAGAGCATCCACTTTCCAAGCTGTGGGATGAAACCTTTTCGTGCAAAACTTTGGCAGCTGGTGGTTTAGTGGAGAAGCGAACAGATCTATGTCTGGAGTTCCCCATGACACTGTCAATTTCTGAAATACATGAGGATCCAATTTCCACTCGTGGGGATCCATAATTCGTCTGCTCAACACATCTGCTAAGGAGTTCTGTGCTCCGGCAGAAACCTTGCCTGAAGATTTAGCTGTAAACTGAGAGCAGTCTCCCACAAAATCATTGCTTGCCTGCATAGAGGATAAGAATGTGTTCCCCTTGCTTGTTGATGTACCACATGACAGTTGTGTTGTCTGTTAGAATCAACACCTGCCCTGGAAGAAGTAAATCCTTGAAAGCTATTAATGCAAACTGGACTGCTAACATCTCCTTCAAGTTGATATGTAGATGTTGTAGTCTGGCAGGCCACTTGTCTTGTATCCACTTTCCATTCAGATGAGCTCCCCAAGCTTTGTCTGAGGCATCTGTCGTTAGAATCTGACTCGCCTCTGGCCGGGTCACAGAGAGTCCCTTGTTTAGGTGACATTCCTGAGCCCACCACAACAATTCCTTTTGAATGCAAGGTATTATTTGAATGACAGTGTCCAGATCCTGGCAGTGCTGTGTCCATACATTTGAGATACCATTGTAACTTCCTCATATGCAGTTTGGCATTGGGAAGCACCAGAATACAAGATGCCATGAACCCCAAGGCTTGAAGGACTGTCCTTGCAGTCAGCCTGGACTGATGAGACAATTGATGAAAGTAAAGGGAAAGATTCTTTTGTTTGTCCGGGGTCAAAAAGGCCATCTGGGATGCTGTATTCAGTCTTACACCCAGAAAGCACATGTCCTGAGAGGGTACTAGACTGGACTTTATTTCGTTCACAGAATACCCCAGGCATCTTAGCACTGCTATCACATATTCCAAATGAAGAAGAAGCTCGTCCCTGCCTTGAGCCAGAATCAGGCAATCGTCCAAATAAGGATAGATCTGTATTCCTTTTAGCCTGAGGAAAGCTATCACTGGAGCCAGAACTTTCGTGAACACTCTGGGCGCAGTAGATAAGCCAAAGGGCAATGCAGAGAACTGATAATGAGAAGTCCCAGCTTGAAAACGCAGATACTTCCTGCAACTCAGTCTGATAGGAACATGAAGGTAAGCCTCCTTGAGATCCAAAGTTACCATCCAATGATCTTTGCCCAGCAGAGGTAAAAGCTGTTGTAACGTCAACATTTTGAACTTGGGAATGTCCAGATAAGTGTTGAGGGTAGATAAATCCAAAATTGGTCTCCACGTGTTCCCTTTCTTTGGTACTAGGAACAGGCGAGAATAAAATCCTAGGCCCACTTCTGGCATAGGGACCGGCTGTATGGCTCCTATTTGAAGTAACAGAGAAATTTGTTTGTGAGCCTCTATTCTTTGTTGAGGAGGAACGTCTGGCATGCCTTTGAAAGGAGGCAAGGTATGGAAATAAAACCTGTAACCGTGGTGTATGATATCCAATACCCATCTGTCTTGGGTAATCAAACTCCAATTTTCCTTGAAAAGTGCCAACCTTCCTCCCAAAGGTGCTGCCAGACGAGAAGGCTCTGGCAGCTGAAAAGGTAGGTCATTGGGTCTGTTTACGAAAGGACTGACCCCTGCCCTCACCAAGACTGTGCAGGTGAACTCCCTGTTCTAGGCCTGAAAGAGCCCTGAGCTCTGCCCCTACCACGTCTAGACCTACCCCTAGACTGGGAATCAAAAGAAGGATACGTCCACCCCTTGGTAGGCCAATTTCTACTAAACTTCGGAGGCTGAACCTGCAAAAAATCTGTAACAGTCTGCATAGACTTAGCCTTGTCCTCCATTTTCTTTAAGACTGCCTCAACAGGAGAACCAAACAACACATCAGATTGTAAAGGAGCATCTAAAATCCTTGTCTTAACATGGTCAGATAAATTCTGATCCCTCAGCCAGGCGTGCCTGCGAAGAACTGACCCAGTGGCAGCCACCCTAGACGAGGCCTGTACAGCATCAAAACCACATTGCAAAGAATGCTTACCCACCTGTTCAGAAACATGAACTAAATCTTGTAACTCTTTACACTCAAGACCTTCCGCCAGAGCATCTACCTTAGACTTCAATTGTGAAAGGAGATAGTTTTGGTATTTCAACATGTGAAACTGGCAATTCAAAGCCCTCATAGCTAGGGTGGAAGAAGTATAAACTTTCTTTCCCCATCTATCCAAAGCCCTGGCCTCTTTATCTGGAGGAACCGGATTTTTGACAACAGAAGCCTTAACACCTTTAGGCCCCTGACTAACAGTTTCTGGGTCTGCCCTAGGACTCTTAAAAGATACTTATGAGCTTCAGGCACCCTGTAATACCTATCCGGTTTAACAGGAGCAGGAGGCAAAGAATCAGGATTTAGAGAAGCCTCTGCAAAAACATCTTCCACCACATCCAGAACAGGAGGAATAGCCAAAGGCCTATGCTGGGGTAAAAACAAAAATTCCCTAAGCCTTTTCCTGGAATCAGAGAAGTCCTGACCTTCCCACTTAAAATGCTCCCTCATGGAATGAAGAGTCTCTGAAAAAGAAAAATCCTCAGGAGGAGAAGCAGAAGGAGTAGAATCATCCACATCAGAATCAGAATACGGAGAATACTCCTGCAAGTCTTCAGCCGAAGACTCTGAAACATCCGAAGCCTGCTCAAAACTCCCTATCTCAGGTTCCACCCTTGGTCTCTTATCAGGAGGGGGCAAAGAACCTCTAATCAAAGTAATCAAATCTTCTGCCATTTTAAGCATATGCTTCTTGGGCACAGTTCCTGAAGAACTAGGGGTGACACCAACTGAAGCTAAACCTGGCCTGCCTCTGGGAGAAGCCTTGGAAACAGAAGGAGAGGGCCTAACCACCCTAGGAAGGGAGGGGAGTACAGTAACCTGAGAAGCCCCTTCGGCCTGACCTGCCTCCAGAGAGGCCACATCCTGCAATAACAAAGTCTCTCCCTGGGCCTCCAAAGAAACCTCCGGCGGAACCACCGGCTCCACCGACACCTCTAAAGAACCGGCGTCCGGAACGGCCGGTTCTTCTAGCCTAGGCTTAGTAGCTTTGTCCTTGCGCTTCTTCGAAGAAGCGGGCGTCGGAGCATCCGACGGCATTTTATAATTACACCGCTTCCCGAAGACTAACCTGGCACAATCTAACCTTCTCTTTATAGTGCGCTTATTGAATCTAGCACAAGAGCGACACCCAACAACGTCGTGCTCAGGCCCTAAACAAGGAATACACAAAGTATGATAATCTCTATGCGGTATCTGTTTCCCACAAGAAATACAGTTATTCACTTTTTCTGACATCCGGTAAACCACTGAGGCAAGAAAAAACTAAAATATTCCCCAACGGGGTACTTAGCCAACTTTGACTCGGTCTGAAACTCCGAATTCGAAAAATTTCAGAAAACCAACCGGCACTTGCAACGCTGCTTCTGCATCGGACCATGCGGCAAAAAAGACTGAGGATATGACGTCGGTCATGCGCATTTGTACCCTGACGTCCTGATGTCAGTCAAATGCGCCTTGACCGACGTCAGCCTTATACTTTGATATTCGGGCCGACCGAGGACAGCGGACTACCCAAGTGTAAGGACTGCAGCAATGTGAGATGAAGAACATCTGTTGGACTGCAGATTTGCAAGCCGATAAAATATCGGCTTAAATGGAGTGTTTTCTTTAAAACCCTTGCTAGTAGAGCGGAAACTGAGGAAAAAGACTTGATTAGTCGAGACCCCTTTTAAATTACTCTTGTGAATGAGTTGTTTTATGTTATGAGGAAGGTATTTTGCCTAAAGCACTGATCTACACGTTATATTTTCTCGGAAGGTTGTTTTAACTGTGTTTTAGTTTGTTAAAAGTATTCTTCTCCGTGGTGGTTCAGCTTTTTGTTCTTTGTTGATTTCTACTTTTACTTAACTGCCTTTAACTGTCTGTTGGTGTGCTATTTCTTGGATTGCTTGATCAATGAGAAAGGGGAGGTTATTGCTGAAATGAAAATTAGTGATGTACTGACAAGTTAATCACATTAATCTTCATGAAATAAAAAGAGGGGAGTTATTGCACTGAGATTGGTGAAGGGGCTGATAAATGGATGAATGAGCAAAGAGAGTGAGCAAACAGAAAAAGAAAGTGACAGATTACAGAAGGGCAAAGAAAAATAACTTGAGACCATTTGGCTCGAGAGTAATGGCAGGGGTTTACTAGGCCACTTGGAGCTTGGGATGAGACTCTCATTTAGTGCCCCAAATGTATCTGAAGAGCAAAAAAAACAAAAAACAATCCTGAGAACAACTTGAAGGGCAAAGAAAAAGAAAACTCTGACAACATTTCACAACATAACAGCAACCAAGGACAAATCCAAACTGAACTCTTACTGAAAGTTAAAATTCAACATTTTAAACACTGTGCCCTCCACAAGTCACTTAATAATAGTAATCAAGCTACTAAATACACACATTTCAGTTTCAGACTTGATATTCTTCAAAAAAAATGCATTCTGGTGCAAAATTATTCCAGTAACTTTCTAAAGTTATAAGGAGCCTTCCCCCCTTTCTCCTCCTTACATATGGACAAGTGATGATGAAAGTGTACACTCCATTCCACCCACTATTAGCATACTCCTGGTCCCATCCCAGAGAAGTCAAAATAAGGAATTAAAAATAAAATACCAGTTATTACCAAAAAAATATTAGGAATATTAGCAGCATCTGTGAGCCTCTCTCTCATCACCTACAAACTGTCTACATAGTCCACAATTAAAAGAAAGTGTCAACTGATAATTACGTTTTTTTTTTTTTTTAATGAGCTGTTACTGCTGTTGCTGTGGGAGCCAAATATAAAACCCAGAAACTGCCTTCACTACAAGACCACCCACTCCACCCAGTCATCCAATCAGGAGGCTTTGTGGTAGTGCCCAAGCCTCATCCCTTACTTAAAACATGGGGATGAGCAGACAGACATTCAAGTAAGGTGGTATCCAAATAGGAAGGGAAGTAGCCATTACTGCAGAAAGGAAACAAAACAATCAGAATGGCATTTTTCCTTATTTAAGGTACAACAAAAATAAATAAACAATAAAAGTAAAATCATTTTTCTTCATTTTGTGACCCTCCAAGATGGTGCTCAGGGCACCTGCCAATTTTGCACCCACTCTTCCTATGCTACTGGGTAGTGGTAGAGAAGATGAAGGACAGGACCCAGAGGATACAGCTTGGTACAAATGATAAAATAGCTCCAAGAGCCATACCAGCATGACTTCATTACCTAAAACAGCTTCCAGTGAAATTGTCTACAGTTTAATAACTGGATGACAACACAGCTGAATGAAACAGCACCAGTGTATGTGGTCTATTACCTTCAAATAACTTTGCACAGTGTCAAAAAAAAAAATTCCTAGTCAGGTCTAGGATCTGGGTGTGGGAATGTAGGAAGAACTAGATGATGCCCTTGAGATGGTGGCTGCCAGACGTAAGGGGGGTGATAAATGATGTGGCACAACTGTCTGTGCTGCTGCTGTTCTCTCTTAACATTATATTCATCTCAGGCATTTTTTTAATAACACACTAAATCCATCTGTAAATGACATACTCCTGTATGAGTAAAAAGTCTGAAAAGAAACCTGCAAGTCCTTCACATGGAGGCAGGGATGTGGCAATAGAGGTTCAATGCAGATAAATAAAATTTTCTGCACTTTGGACACAAAAAGCCAAAGGCTGGGGATACCAAGTGCGAACACAACCTGCATGTTTTTACCAACTACATACCAAGAATTAAAATAAGCAGTTTTACACATGTTCTAGTGTGCTGCATATTAAATATCAACAAAATGGCTCTGCTCATGCCCCTGTGTTCTCTATCGATACAAACTCATGCTCTCGGGTGCTGCACAACAGTCCAGTACTTGCACTGGTGTGCTGCACACTGAATATTAATACTTTAGCCTTATACATGCTCCTGTGTGCTACATAACAGTTCTATACATATTCCTATATGATTTGCATTGCATCAAGTTTGGGAGTTAGTCCAGAGGACTACAGCTCTGAGCTTTTAATGTGACTGTGAGCAACTCACTTAACCAGATGGTACTCTGGCATAAACACTAAAAAGGGATAACTTGGCTAGTGAGATTACCCAGTCAACAAAAGGTTGAAAAACAAAGCATGCCCACTGGGTCCTGCACATATTACGTGTGTGTGTGTGTGTGTGTGTGTGTGTGTGTGTGTGTGTGTGTGTAGGGGGGAGGGAATAGATACACAAAGCACCCATTTATCTCTTTACCAACATCTCTAAACAGGAATATACTAATGTCTACAAGGTGCTGAACATACCCAAACGAGTGCATTTCCTTCATCTGCAACAAGAGTTGGCAGGGAGATGCTGGATCTCTTGCTTAGTGGTACTACACTTACACTGCAAACAGAAATTGATTGTACTGCAGACTCTTATTCCTACTTTGCACTGCGGGGCTGACATAATGACCTATTATTTCAAGAACGATTTTGTAATTTATCCTGTAGAAGGGGACACATACTCATTTTGAAATATAAAGGCACCCACTGCCTTTATAAAACAGTTATTCTGCAACCCCCTTCAGTTCAATTTATTCATTTTAAACAAGGTAGGCATTCACAACACAGCCTTGTCCCAGCAATTTTTGTTTCATCCTAGTTACAATGAACAAGTGCAAGTTATCCACTATATCAGAAAACCTATCAGTTTAGTGCGTGGCATTGTCTGAAATACATGCACTACAACATTCAGCAAATGTAGTGCATGTTATCTTCCCATTCAGTCATACCACAAAATCCCCTAGGTCATGAGCGAGTCTTCTTCCAAGCAGCGTCTGCAACCACTTTGTACACAGCACAATAATTACACAGCATCCTTAACATTCTCCTGTCTTCTGTTACTGCCATCATTACATTTCCTTTTGTATTACTAACAGAATTGCCACTTAACGCTGCTCAGCAGGGATCACATATGACAGTAGTAAACCATTCCAAAAACTTCCTTACACAACCTATCTGTCCTCTTCCCCTAGTACCATTCCTGGTAATCTATCCAAGAGGCACAGTAGATGGGTTTATGCATGTTGTCTTTGCTGTGTCATGGGGTATTAGTGCTAACTTCATTGTCTATGTGCTCCACATACATTCTTTTTAAAGCTCTATTATACCAGCAGCAGCATCTGCCACTACATTCAGCATCAATACCTTACGTACTCATTTGATGAGCCTCCACTTAAGATTCTTTTAATTTTGTTCCACCATTTTGTCAAATGAGTTACAGTTTTATCACCTATAATTACCTGCATCTTTTAATGATCTTAGTACACCTGGAAGGAGGGGGTTGGTGAGTTATCTCACCGTTGTAATGTGTGTGGCGCACATAGACAATGAAGTTAGCACTAATACCCCATGACACAGCAAAGACAACATGCACAAACCCATCTACTGTGCCTCTTGGATAGATTACCCCTAAAAGGGTGGCGAAAGCCAAACACACTCTGGCTAGGCTTATAAATGCCCTAGGGCAGATAGCCTAGTATCAACCTATGAACCTATGTGAAACAGTCGGCTCATGTTTTAGGGTTTTATTCCATGTCTTGTGCACTACATGACCAGCACTTCCCACGGCTAGTCTAATTTTAAAAGAATTGAAAATAATATGAACAGGTACCTTGGAATAGACTTCTCTCAAAGTGTGTGCATTCAGGGGATGCCTCTGTGGAACTAAGATCACCGTACTTTACAGTTCTTCCACGTACATCCCGCAGATTCTATTTTTACCATTCATATAACAGCTTTTGTAGTGCTTGAGAAATTTAACAATTGGATCTGGAAGCTAACTGCACTGTTGTACTCTGAGCACACAGTCAGCTTTCTTTTGCACATTCCATTCTGTTCTACAAGGTAAACATGGCCATGACATGGTACCATGGCAAATGCAGCTCGCAGCCTGAAAACAGACAACTCTCACAGGTTTGATGTATTACAATTCAAGGGCAAAACAGGGTTAGACAGTTACCTTCCTTACATTAACGGCATAACACAGCACAGGGAGGGGAGGAAGGCCTTCCTAAACAGGCTGTATAGCCAGCATCATGGAAAACTACCACAGCATTGCTCTTTTTTCCAGAATTCCACAAGGTCTGTCAAAGCTCTTTGAACTTCAGCAACATATGCCATTCCAGACATTGTCTGAATGATCTTCTACCCTCCTGTTTTAGGCACACTTGACAATCATTTAAAATATGTTGAAATCTGAGACTGCCTTTGATGTAATTCTGCAAACAATGCTTCACTACAGCTTTTCCAATGGATTGGTTGAATGAGCTCAAAAAGCAAAAAGTGAAAGGAAAGCTGGAAGACCGTGCTGTATTATCTATGTTAATTTGGAAGACCTCTCTGGACTCCATTTTTCTTGGAGTTATCAGACACCACCTCAGGTGGACTACTTCATTTCAGCAAGAGGTTCTACATGAGCTACAAAAAATGCTTACACTATCTGGCACAACTGTTATAATTAGCTATTAATCTAGATGTACTGCATATACACAGCACAAAAGGAAAGCCGTCTTTCCTGATGCCACCCAGTCCTCACCACACAACTGAAGAGTAGCACAGAACAAACATGGCCAAGTTACTGAAAACACACAGACAATATTAATGATACTTAACAATACAACTCCCTTCTTTTAAAAGAGGAAGGAATCGCCAAGGTAAAGATACCTACAGAGAGACAGAGAGAGAGAGAGAGACACACACACACACAGAGACACACACACACACAAACAAAACTGTACATTGAAGCTTATTGTGCAGTATTACAGGGAAGAAGAAATACTTGCTTATACTTTTACAATGTCTGAATATTAATATGACATAGGGAAAGTAGTTAACTAGAATTTATTCTCTCTATAAAACCTTTTTGGATTTTGAATACTGTTCTCCATTAGTAACAAGTGTGCTTAGTGGCTGTGCCAAGTATCAGGTTGAAGTTTCTCCCTGCTACTCTGAATGGGGCCCTACAAACATAAAAATTTGTAGTTCTGTAGTCTGCAGCTCTGAAAAGAAATAGAATAATTTGAGCAGTTTCTGCTCACACAGGTTCATATGAACTGTCATATTTGCACACTGCTACCAGGATGTTTAACTAACTCAGTATGATATTTCACAGAGCATGACAACAGAAATCAGACAGAAGACAGTGCATTAACATAATAAGGCCAAGTGATGTACATACGGCCTAGAAATATCTGTTCAAAGAAAGGGCTTCATGAGCTAGAGAGCAGAAGCTTTTACATGGTATTGTCAACACTTTGTCATTAGCAGTAAGAGACTTTTAAAAAGAAATATTTAATTACAAAAACTCCCATATAACACTACATTTGCAACAAAAAGCCAGATAAGCTATATAATGCAATATACTCTGGAAAAAAAACTAATGCCGAGACTGCACTTTATGACAGCTGTATACCATGCAATACTGCCACTGTGTGAGACATTCTGCTGAATGGTACAACTCTATGCTCTGCTAGATCAAACATTAATAATCCTTTGTAAACATGACAGGGGAATGCCCCAACCTCACGAAAATCTACACAGAGATCAACTACAGCCTGCTTTAGGAGAAAGATGGCAGACAGTGTCTGACATACCATCTGGTCACTGGGTTTACTGATAGACTATGTATCTGCCAGGCCTTAGTTTATATTAAAACATTGTATTTGATAAGCATACGCCAGGCTAAACTCCACACCCTGAGCATGATGCAAGGAAGCTGTATTAGAAACAAACTGTGTCCCATGTATAATCTGAAGGTCCTTTCCAACTACAAATAGCATGAACCTAATCACCACGACATCTGCACTTATATTTTAGAAGAGATGATGTTATTATACAAAAGCTGCATGCATCTCCAGAAGCTGCAACATTCACAAACACGGAGCTTTAAAGCTGTGCACGGAACTTAAAAGTTAACAATGCAGCCAAAAATTCGGCAGGTTTGGTTGCAATGAGTAAAGGGTCTATGCAGTTGATAACTGCCAGCCTTGTGGTCATAGGTGACAAAAAAAAAAAAAAAAAATATATATATATATATATATATATATATATATATATATATATATATCATACACACACATACATAAAAGTGCTAACTATAATTCAGAAAGTACAGTTTTGTACCTACCATAAATGTAGATGTTCGAGTGTATTCACTGCTGCAGTCATTACACTTGGGTTATCCTGCCATCAGGCGGTCCCGCAGTCAGAGTTCCAAAGTCTTGGTCCATCGTCAGTTGCTGTCGCGTCTTCCCTGACGTCAGTGCGCCAGGGGTCTATAAGATGCAGCCGATGCCATTTTCTTCAGTTTTTCTTGCCCCAGATGTCAGGTGCCCCCAAATAGGTAGGCAATACACATTGCTAATAAAACATACATAAAAAATAAAAACAATACCTTCAGTTACAAGCAAATACACCACATAGGTTGTATACGGTAGAAAGGTATAGATAAGTCCCAGCTATGAAAGAGGGGATGGAGGGAGGGTAACCTGGACTGCAGCAGTGAATACACTCGAACATCTACATTTATGGTAGGTACAAAACTGTACTATGTTCATTGTGTTTCACTGCTACAGTCATTACACTTGGGTTGAATCCCAAAGCTGAGGTTGGATGGCTGGGTCTATAAAGGATTCGGGGTGGCTATGAGGCCCTGCAGTACTGCAGTGGCAAAGCCAGCTCTGGATTTAGAGTAAAGAGGCAAGTGGTAATGCTTGGTAAAGGTGTGCACTGAACTCCAAGTTGCAGCTTCCAAAATATCCTTGGTAGGTACTCCTCTAAGGTAGGCAGTTGAAGTGGCTGTTGCCCTGGTGGAATGTGGCCTAATGTTGCTAGGTACAGATTTTCCATGCTGTGTGTAGCAGAAACGGATGCAGTGTCCTATCCACTTTGAAATGGTCTGTTTTGAAATAGCCTTTCCCTGTGATCCTGCAGCATATGCAACAAACAATTGCTCAGTTTTCCTGAAAGCTTTTGTTTTGTCCAAGTAGAAGCATAGCTGCCTGTGTATGTCCAATGAGTGCAGAAGTCTCTCCCCTTTATTCTGGGGATTTGGATAAAATGTTGGCAAGTGAATAGTTTGGTTAAGAGCCACACTGGATACCACCTTTGGCATAAATGTAGGGCTTGTTCTTAAAGAAACCCTGTCCTAATGAAAAATGATGAAAGGTTCCACTGCCATTAGTGCCTGTAACTCTGAGACTCTTCATGCTGAGGTTATTGCCAGAAACAGAGCAGTTTTCCATGACACATTTTAATTCTGCTGTATTGGCTGGCTCAAAAGGAGGTAAAGTTAGTTTTTCCAAGACAAAGTTGAGGTCCCAAGTTGATGTTAGTGCTCTCTGGGGCAGTCTTATGTTTTTAGCCCCTCTGAGGTACTGTTTTAATAATGGATGAGAGAAAATAGGAGGATCCGTGTTGTAATGAGCTGAGATGGCAGAGGCGTGGATCTTAATGGATGAAAAGGATAGGCCTTTGTCCAGCATCTCAGTTAAGTATTGTAATACCTGAGGAATATTTGGAACAAGAGGGTCAAAGCTTTGAGCCTGGTTCCAGGCACAGAATCTCTTCCACTTTTCTGAATAGGATTTCCTGGTGCTGGGCCTCCTGGCCTCCAAAATAACATCCATAACAGCTTTAGAGCGCGGTGTTGGTTGCTTGGCTAAGTAATCTGCCATGCAGCCAGGTTTAAGGTTTTGAGCTGGCTGTGCAGGATCTGATTGTTTTGTTGAGTCAGAAGTTGAGGAATTTGAGGTAAAATCCATGCTGGGCCTTGAGCCAAATTCTTAAGATTGGGTACCAGTGCTGGCGTGGCCAGTCTGGGGAAATCAGGATCATTTTTGGCCTTTCTTTTCTGGCTTTTAGGAGTACCTTTGAAAGGAGAGGCAGCGGTGGGAAGGCATAAAATTTTAGGGTTTTCCAGCTGAATGAGAGAGCATCCACTTTCCATGCTTGTGAGTCGTAAGTCCTTGTGCAGAATTTCTGTAGTAGGCAGTTCAGAGGGGAGGCAAAAAGATCTATGTCTGGGCACCCCCATTTTTGTGTTATCATGCTGAATACTTGTGGATTTAATTTCCACTCGTGAGGATCCATGATGTTTCTGCTTAAGTCGTCTGCCAGAGTATTTTCTTTCCTGGCAGGAATTGTGCTTGCAGATGAACTTGATAGGTCAGTGCTGTGTTCCACAAAGTCATGGCTTGCCTGCAGAGGGGATAGGAATGAGTGCCCCCTTGCTTGTTTATGTACCACATAACTGTGGTGTTGTCCGTCTTTAGTAATAGTTGTCCTGGATGCAGAAGGTCCTTGAAAGCTGTTAGAGCATTTTGAATGGCTAGCATCTCTTTTTGAATGATGTGAAGATGCATTTGGTCTGCGGGCCACTTGCCCTGAATAAATTTTCCTGCCATGTGTGCTCCCCAGGTGTAAACCTTAGAATCTGTTGTTAGTGTCTGCCTGGCTGTGGGTAAAGAGAAAGGCTGTCCCTTGTTGTGGTGACATGCCTGTGCCCACCATCGAAACTCCTGTTGTAGGCAGGGAATAAGTGGTATTACTGTTTCCAAACTGTGACAGTGTTGAGTCCAAACACTTTTTAGATACCAGTGTAATTTCCTCATATGCAGTCTGGCATATGGTATTAGTAGTATGCAGGACGCCATGAACCCCAAGGCCTGCAGAATTTTTCTTGCAGGGAGTTGGGTTTTTGTTGCCATCAATTGAAAGTACTGAGTCAGTTGTCTTTGCTTGTCTGGCGTGAGATAAGACATCTGGGCCATTGTATTTAAGCTGGTACCCAGGAATATTATCTCTTGTGAGGGCACTAGTTTTGACTTCTTTTCGTTTACTGTGTACCGTAGGCAAATTAGAAATCTTTTTACAAATGCCAGATGCTTTAGAAGAATGTCCTTGCTCTCTGCTTGAATAAGACAGTCGTCCAAGTAGGGATATATTTAAATTCCTTTTTGTCTGTAAAATGCAATTACTGGTGCCAAGCATTTTGGGAAGACCCGGGGCGCAGTAGATAAGCCAAAGGGCAGTGCAGAGAATTGGTAATGCATTGAGCCTGTTATGAATCTGAGGTATCTTCTGCAATTTTGTCTGATTGGGACATGCAGGTATGCCTCTTTGAGGTCCAAGGTAACAAGCCAAACCTTCTTGCCCAGCATGAGAAGAAGCTGCTGTAGTGTCAACATTTTGAATTTCGGAACATCCAGGTAAGTATTTAGAGTAGATAGGTCCAGTTTGGGTCTCCAGGCTTTGTCCTTTCTGGGGACCAAGAAAAGTCTTGAGTAAAATCCTTGTCCTTGTTCCTGTTGTGGCACTTTTTGAATAGCTCTCATGTTCATGAGGGCTGTAATTTGTTTTTGAGCCTCTGCCCATTGATTTTGTGGCAGGTCTGGCATTCCTTTTGGCTTTGGTAGAGTGTGAAAGTGGAACCTGTAACCTTGAGACACAATATTCAGAACCCATTTGTCTTGGGTGATTATATGCCAATTTTGTGAAAAAAGTGCTAGTTTTCCCCCCTAAGGGAGCGGCCAAAAGGTAAGTGCTTGGCATTTGAAGGGGGAAGTCATTGGGACCGTTTCCTATAAGGTTGTGACTTGTCTTCTCCTCCTTTTGGGGTTGAAGCACCCCACTGATGTGGTCTGTAAGAGCCTTGGGGCTGAGATCTGCCTCTTGGGCGTCTGTATCTGCCTCTTTGTGGCCTGTCTGACACTGGAAAGGACCAATTTTTTGAAGGCCAATTTCTGCTAAATCGAGGTGGCTGTACCTGTAAGAAATCCTTCACTGTTTGCATAGATTTTGCCTTATCCTCCATTTTCTTTAATACCTCTTCTGCCTTAACACCAAACAAAATATCATGCTGTAAAGGAGCATCCAATAATTTTGCCTTAACATGATCAGGTAAACCTTGTTCTTTTAACCAAGCATACCTTCGAATCACAGATCCTGCAACTGCGGCTCTACAAGAAGCCTCTAAAGAATCAAAACCACATTGCAGACTATGTTTTCCCACTTGTTCAGCTGCATGCAATAAATCCTGCATTTCCTTATAATCAGGACCTTCTGAGCTTGTAAGCATTTTCTGTTTTAACAGAGACATTAAATATTGTTGGTATTTAAGCATGTGGAACTGGCAATTTCAAGCCCTTACTGCTAAAGTTGCAGAAGTGTAAACTTTTTTCCCCTATCTGTCTAATGCTCTAGAATCCCTGTCAGAGGGAACTGGATTTTTAGCAGTGGAAGCCTTTACCCCTTTGGGACCCTGGGAAATAGTTTCTGGGTCAGCAGCAGGGTTTTTATAAAGAAATATGTGAGAGTCAGGGACTATGTAGTACCTGTCTGGCTTAACTGGTGCTGGAGGCAAAGAATCAGGGGTTAAACTGGATTCGGAGAACACATCATCCACAATATCCAACACAGGCGGAATAGCAAGGGGCCTGTGTTGAGGCAATAAAAGAAAATCTCTGAGCCTTTTCTTGGATTCTGAATAATCCTGGCTCTCCCAGTGGAAATGCTCCCTCATGGTATGCAAAGTTTCCCCAAAGGAGTAATCTTCAGGAGGAGAGGCTGAAGGGATTGATTCTTCAGCATCAAAGTCCTCATAGGGGGGTAAAGAGTATCCCTGGTCTGAAGAGGAATCAGAAGAAATGGAAATCTGGTCAGAGGAATCATAGTCTGTATCCTGCCTAGGCCTTTTATCAGGAGGGGGATGGGAACCCCTGATCAGAGTAATTAGGTCTTCGGCCATTTTGAGCATCTGTTTTTAGGCATGGAGGCCTGTCCAGGTGAATGCTGTACTTGTTTCTTTGTCTGTAATGGAGTTTTAGACTTCGTAGTTGTTTTGATGGTAATCTGTGAAGGTCTGAAAACACCCTTAGAAGCCGATGCCTGCTCAGCGGCTCCAGACCCATCTGAGGGGTTAATTTCCGTAGGCCCAATACCTTGAGTTTCCACAGGCCTAGTAATCTCCACGTGGGAGTCGGAGGCGGCCTGTGGCTCTGAGGTAGCGGGTGTCAGGGGCTGCGAAAGCGCCTCACTGAGAACCGGCGAGCCGGTGACTGGCTTAGAAGAGGCTTCATCATCAGTTTTGGACCTCGGATGCCTTTCTTTATCTTTGTCTTTGCGTTTTTTGTGTATTCCGGTCGTCGGTTGTTCCGACGGCATGGTATAATTGAACCTTCGGCCAAAATAATGGCGAGCAAAATCAAACTGACATTTAATAGCGTGCTTGTTAAATCTAGCACAAAACCAACAACTAGTGACGTCGTAGTCTGGGCCTAGGCATGGAATACAGTAAGAATGAAAATCCTTATGAGGTATTTGCTTCCCACAAGAAATGCAATTATTAACTTTTACTGACATCGGTCTGAGGCAAGAAAAAGTTTCCCCAACGGGGTACTTAGCTTTATTGAAGACTTCAGTTCTGAAATTTGACTTCGAAAATCTCAGGAGTCGGCCGACCGGCACTTGCGAACTACTTTTGCTTCGGGCACCGCACGGCAAGAAAGACTGAAGAAAATGGCACTGGCTGCATCTTTTATACCCCCTGGCGCACTGACGTCAGGGAAGAAGCGACAGCAACCAATGCCGGACCAAGACTTTGGAACTCTGGCTGACTGTGGGACTGCCTGATGGCAGGATAACCCAAGTGTAATGACTGCAGCAGTGAAACGCGATGAACATTCATCATTCCGTATTAAAAGCTTTTTTTTTTACTCTTGGTACCGATCTTCAAGCATTTCTTATTTTGCATGTGATAGTTGTTGTTGTTGTTGTGTCTTTCGGCTTTTCCTGGTTAGGGGTCGCCACAGCAGAACTCCGGTCCGCTAATGATTGGCAGTAGATTTTTAAGTGCCGAGTTGCCGGCCCTGACACACAACCTTCAACGAAGGTACGCCCATTCACGCATGTCTCCACACAGAAGACGCTCTAGCTGAGAATCGAACAGGACAACGTCTTACTGTGAGGCGACAACGCTACCGCACCACCACCACCGCAGTCTACTTTGCATGCATGTGATAGTGTCGTTCAAAAAAGGGAATCAAGGTGTGATAAAAAGCATTATGTGCCTTTACTGTTAAACATTCTTAACCTACAGAAGTCCATCTCTGTACTGTAATACATTATTAAATACTATACAAGAAGCTAGGGTATGACATGGAGAATTGTATTACATATTATAAGCATATTGAGCAGTGCATGTGTCATGTTCCTCATGTGCTGCTCTGATTGTAAGAAGCATTTTTTTTTTTTACAATATATCCGTTCTTTGGTGCAGCTCTTTTCACTGTTTTCCTATCAAGCTGCAGCCTCTGTAGAGAAGCAAGAGTAAATGAAGCGAGTAATTTTTCTACCAGTTATTTAATTATTTGTTTAAAATGTGTGTGTACATGTAATGACTTACTAACAGGGTATTCATGTTAGGAAAAATAAATTATACTTAGGCAGTCTAGCTTACTCCATACACACATATCATAGTAGTATGTAAATGACAAACTGAAGGTCAATGCAATATTACATCAAGGGCATTAGAACCAAAAAGGAGAGGGAAAACTCATTCTACCCTCAAACATCTGAACAGAGTTTTAAAAAACTTTATGTCTACACTCCTAATCTAACTCTGTGGTAGGCTCCACATAATCTGCATGGCGCTAAAGTAATTTCAGAAAAACAAAAGAAATTGCAGGGAACAAATTCTTGCAGGATTTATCACAGTCAGGCCTATGATACACTTGCAGTTACTTTTCTTCTCACAAATGTGCCCTGGTATATTACTTTGTAGAAATGATGGAATATAGCCAGGATTCTGTCAACAGTACGGTGGCTGCTTAACTGAATGGAACACTGGTGGAAGGGTAACATAGATAATAGCTGAGTTGGGGGAGTATGCATGATATCCTAGTATATGCAGGCTGGGAAAACCAGTTCTTTTTTTCTACTGTTATCACATACATTTTTATAAGACATATCTACTAAGTAAAAATTAAAGTATTGCCAAATGAAATACTCTGCCAAAGATATGCAAACATCGTAAATCCTTCTTGCACTTTAACACCATCAGTGTTTGAATGTAGTAACAGACAATGAAATACAAGAACCTACAAATAAAGGAAATTCAGCTGGTTTGCTTATGAAGCAGTAAGCAAAATAGATTTGTAAAAAGATGAAATTACATTCAGCAATTTTAGACATAAGCCACTACTGTACCACTTACAGGCAACAGCTAAAAAAATAGGGTGCAACATAGCTGGGAAAGATGACTTTAGGAGTGTGTAAATGTTTAGTTTCACATCATCCATGTTATGAATAAAAAAAAAAAAAAATGTTTTCATGTTTTCTTTCTCTCTATCCACCGAGGTTTACTCTTCTGCAGGTTTTCATTTTCACCATAATGAAACCTCCCTACCTTTGAAGTTTGCAAAAGCTTATGAAAACATCTTTGGACCTCTGTCAATCTTTTGTATCAGTTTATTTAAAGCTATGCAAAATGTCAAGGCCTTGGAATAACGGTGCCATGATTACTTGCAACAATATTTACAAAATTATCTGTAATGCATATTTATTTCTATTAAACAGTTCTACATTTTCAGGTTCAAAATATTTTTACTTTTCATGTATGGCATATAATATTAAATGACTTCTGTAATTCAGTCATTTTCAGTACCTGGGTGCTGTAGGGAGCTACAGGTTATCCTGGTAAGCAATGTGCATTAGGTAGGAAAGCAATCTTTATGGACCACCAGTCCATCACAGGACATGTATGTGAACATCAAACACACACACACACATAACATTAGGAGCAACTGGCAGTAATGCCGATTCACCTACAGCATTTCCTTTGAATTTGGAAAAAGCCTATAACCCCTGGTAGAAAATCATGCATACACAGAGAAAATACAAACTTTACATAGAAGTCATCCCAGCCAGGACATGAACTAGACAACCATGCTGTGAGGCAATAACACTTTGCTGCTGTATCCCTGTGTCACCCTACTGTTGGAATACCATCGCTAAATTTTACAAAAACAATTCTATGAAATATGAAGGACACTGATAACACTAGGCCATCAAATGGGAGTTGGAAGGGTTGTCACCTTTGTAATATGGAATGGTGTGGTTCTCCTTTACAGTGTTATAAGGACATTAATCCCCAGCCTTATATACATTACTACACTGGAAGTTCTAAATGTGAACATTACTCATTATTACCTGCAAGAGTCTATGATCACTGGACAAAATACTGGCATACCTGAAGTGGCGATCCTTTAGTCTGTGAATAGGAACCTTTATACAATAGGTGGATTTAACTCATTACATCCGAGTGATGCCTCCAGGTGCATCTGTAGTTAACTCCTACTGACGTCTCTAGGCATCAAATATTGCTTGTTCATATTTGGAAGGTTTTAAAAGATTTCATCTTAAAACTTACACAATGGCAAACTCAACTGCATTAATATTGGACTTCTATTGCAAGTAAATAGATATTAACTATTGTTTTTATGATATTAATTTATATGGACATAATTTTCACATTTTTCTAAATATTTCAATAAACAAGTAGCACAGACAGAACTCCATAGCCTGATATGAACACTCTGAGGTAGATGAATAAAATGCTGCTCACACTGTGTGCGCAACTTGAGTTGTTGCTGAAATATTGTAAGTTGTTTACAAACTATTACAAATGTAACAGTTACTGCGTTTACTGTGACTTATAAAATTAAGTTTAAGACCTGGAACCTAAAGAATACTACCACTATAAAAATAGCTTGTGCTGAAGAGTTTGCCAATTAGACTTCTTTCATAACTCCTATGGTTCCAAAGACAATTTGATTCTGTCAAAAGGCTTAGGCTCTGCCCATTGGAAGTTGCGGTGCAAACTTCCTGAACTCCACTGGAGTGAATGAGTTAAGAAACAGTAGACGTGTTAGCAAAAGTCCTAACTGTATTCATATCTGCTAGACTTGTAAACACAAAGTACAGTTGTGTAAAATCTCACCATAACAGCAGATGTCCTTCTCTTCACTGTTGCAGCATTCATAACAGATGGGATCTCCTACCAAGGATAACCCTATGCCCGGCCAGTACACCAAAGCCTTTAATTCTTACCACATCGTACATCCGAAGTATGCTACTCGCGTCAGTGTATGGCACAAAGGTAATATACACACGCTCCATACTCAGAACTGAAGTGTCCCAGGAGAACAAGAACCATCGCAGCAGAAATGACAACATGTGCATCCAAGGAAGAAGGAGGTACCTAGGAAAAAGAGCAAAGCCTCCTTGACTAGAGAGATGCTCCCAACAGAAAAAAGGAAGAAAATGTGCAGGAGGGAGGGACTGAATGCTGCAATAGTGAAGAGAAGGATATATACTGTTATGGTAAGATTTTTACACAACTGTACTATGTCCTTCTGTATTACTGTTGGAGTATTTATAACTAATGGGAGAGTACAAAAACTACTTTAAGGAATGGGAGGAGGAAGGCAAGTAGGACCCTCCACAAAACCCATGAAGGATAACTTTGGCAAAACTCACCCTGACTTTTCAAAATGGTATCCAACTTGTAATGTTTATTGAAGGTATGTGTAGAATAACATATGTGTTGTACCTTTAAAAAGCATTTCTAAGACCTAAATGTGCATATATAAATAGCAGGTACATGCTTGCTACAGTGCCCTTTTGTGAGTACAGCCAGAGTGTGAACATCTATGCATGAGACGACTAGTCTGTATATACGTTTATGTATGTATATAATAAAGATGCTTGGACAGAACCCACAATGATAGCCTACTTCATCCTGACTAGATGAGCGACATGGTGTCAGAACCAGGATTCCAGAGACTGCTATTCAGAACCACGAGGTACAGAGTTAACAGTGAAGGGAAACCAAGTGAACCGAATGCAAAAAAGGGCCAGAGATAAACTAAAGGTAATGAAAACCTGCACAAACGATTTATTTTATAAAAAAAGAAAAAAATGGAGCACTTCAAGAGCACAAAATGTATTACTAAGCAAACAAATAGCACAAAAACATTTATTAAGCAAATGAGAAGCATAGAAAAGTTTATTAATTAAACAAAATTAGTTAAACAAAATACAAGGCCATGTCCAACCCAGAATTGATGGATATGCTCCACCTTAAAAAAAAAAACAAATCCCTGAGAGCCACATGCTCTAGGGATATAAACCTTACCATAACGATAAATAGGACGCGCTAGAGGGACAGATTCCTGACCGAGAGACTCCCCCATGCTTTGGAACAAGATTCCAATGTACATCAGGCAGAGCCCCTTACTAGCACTCTACAAGAGAAACCTTTACGGGTGGATGGGAAACAGAAAATTTACCCCTGGGATAACTGCAGTACCTCTGCCAGGGAACTAATGGCTCTGCTGATCAGAGGCACAGGGAACTAATCTAAGGGGGTGGCGAAAGCCAACACACTCTGGCTAGGCTTATAAATGCCCTTGGGCAGACAGCCTAGTACTTACCTATGAACCTAAAATGTTTGAAATTAAGATATTTGATAAAACGAGCACCTTTTTAAGCTAGTACAGTCCAGTTTTCAGGTTAGTGCTGAATTCAGGATTGTGTTACAAGTTTCTGTGTTTGCCCATACCTTACTTGGATAGAAGGAAGTTTCTCTGTTCACTGTGAGAGAGGGAGCTTTGAGCAGCCTATCTGTCCCGGGAGGAGTGGTTTCAGCCCAGAAATTAGTAGTTTATTGGCCATTTTGGGCTAATTTCTATCTCTTTCATTTCCCTGCTATAAAACCCACATTTGCGTGGTGGTTAGCTAGGGTATAACTATTCCCGGCTCCACAAAGTCTACTGTTCAAATTTTCCCTTGGAACTAGACAAACATTCAACTTAAGCACTCAAACCATTCACTTCTCATCCCGGCACTTGCTCAAAACTCATAGCAAGCACTAATAAACCTTAGCACTAGACCCCCCTATACTGTAGAGAAGGACAAGGCTCTCTGTTCGACCTTACCAGCCAATCAGTAAAACAATTTACTGTACCTATCCAGACATGTCCAAAGAGCAGTTTCAGGTGACTCTCTGGTCCAACTGGTGAATCTGGGCATTTTGAGGCAATGTTACAATTGTCTCATGTACACAGAAATCCCTCTCCTCCTTCCACCAAATACTAATACATGCGAGAGATGTAATTATACAGCCAAACTGGAAGCTAAGCTCTCTCAACCCAAGACTGGACCAGGCAGTCAAGAGAAGGGAATTACTTGCATCACACCACCAGTCTCACATAGACCTATGAAACCAGCACAGGTAAAAACACACACATAAATACACGAAAACATGCTTGGAGGCTCTAAATAAAAATCTGCAAAAGCAACAGGGACCTCCAAAGCAGACATCCAAGCAACCACCACCCCCCAACACAAACCATGAAACACATATTTCACAAAACCAGTGTGCCAAGCAATCACAGCCCTTAAGGCAAAATAACATACCCAACACACTAGTAATAGGTGAATCTATAGTTAGGCACACTGATGTCTCAATGACTAGGCTAAACAAGGAGAAGGCTACTGTTAGCTGCCTGTTGGGTGCCAGGATCCGCCACATAACACAAGCACTCAGGTCACTCCAGAACAAGCACAGATATAACTCAGTCATTGTCCATGTTGGTGTGAATGACCTGAGCCGTACCTCCCGGGACTACATGAAGGGAGACATGGAGGAGCTCTCTGATCACGTAGTCCAGGCCGGTATGACCCTGACCCTGAGTAGCATCCTGCCCTCACCAAGAATGATATCACGGGTATTGAGAAAAAATTATCAATTTCAACAACTGGCTAAGCTTCTGGTGTCAATCAAAGGGGATCAAGTGTCTGTCAGCCTGGGATGACATGCTCGACAAGCCATGCTGCTTCACTAGAGATGGCTTGCACCTGTCACCCTTAGGCTTTCGAATACTGGCCTTGGCACTTGCCACCTCCATAGTGCCTTTTTTTAGGCAAGGCTCAAAAGACAAACCGACCGCCGTAAACAGCACAAGCAACAAAAAACTGAGGGTAATGCTACTCAATGCCAGAAGTCAAAACCTCAAAATGCACACACTCGAGGCACTCCTCAGTATGGAGGAAATCGATACATGTGCAGTAACAGAAGCCTGGTTTAAGGCTCCGGACAGCACCCCAGCACTACCAGGCTACAACTCATACCATACACTTCTGCCACAAAACCCAGACCGAAATACAAAAGGCGGGGGAGTATCCATATTCATCAAGGATACCCACATCGCCAGGTTAGTGGCACAGCACAATGCTTCAGAGATCATCCACGTGCAACTAACAACGGGCAAAACTGCTATTCAAATTATAGCTTGCTACAGATCACCCACCATGTCCCAGGACCCCCCACTCCGCATTCCTGGAAACACTGGGAAACATAAAGGTCCTACCAAACATCCTGATATTGGGTGATTTCAATTACCCAAACATTAACTGGGAGAACTACTCAAGTACAAACTCCCTTGCCCAATATTTCCTAGAATTTATAAACTGAAATGCTCTGGATCAACTGGTCAACACCCCCATCAGAGGTGACAACATATTGGACCTGGTCATCACCAACATGGGCGACCGTGTTCCACACCAGAAGTCAACCCCTCGCTGGTTAGATCTGACTATAAATTAATCACTCTGGATATCCACATTCCGCCACCAGCCCCGGTCAAAGAAACCACCATGAAAAACTTTTCAAAAGCAAACTTCACGTTACTTAAGACCAAGGAGGGAAGTTTCAAAGCCCCCATGCTAAAGGATAATGCTGTCTAAGCTGAAAAATCCTTTACTAATGCACTCTACGGGCACCTACAAGAATGCATGGGTCGTGCTATCCCAAACAAAATCAAGACTCACTCCTCCAAGAAAAGGAAACCAGTCTGGTGGAACCCTGCCATAAACAAGCTATACAATAGAAGGAGGAAACTAGTACAGAAGAGAGTAAAATCCCAAGAAGGGAAGACATCCCTGATCAGTATCAGCAAGAAACTACGTTCTTTCAAAAAATTATCCAAGGCTAGCTTCGAAAGAAAAATTGCCATGGACTCCAAAGATAACCACAAGGCAGTCTTTAGCTATGTCAAGAATCTGGCAATTCTCAGATCTGCTCGGAGTTAGTGCAGAATGGCACAAAATACACTGAACCGACCGATATAGCCAACATCCTGGCAGACAGGTTCAGTGCAAACTTCACCCCCATCTCACCCCCAAAAGGGCCCATAACTATACCAGAAGAATGCAGTGCCCCTGAAATCACAGACACTCAGGTTAAAACAGCCCTCTCCAAAGTCAAAACCACACCATCAATGGGACCGGACGGTGTCCCAGGCTGCGTCCTACACGAGCTCAAAGATGAACTAACCCCTCACCTAAACACACTGCTTTAACTCAGCCTCTACACAAGCTATGTGCCCACAGAGTGGCGCACAGCAACGGTTATTCTGCTCCACAAAGGTGGAGCCACAACGGACCCTGGGAACTATTGCCTATAAGCCTGACTAGCTTAGCTTGCAAAGCTATGGAGCACATCATCATGGATCTCCAACAGAGACATTGGGAACCTCCAAACACTGGACCCTACCCAGATCGGCTTTGTTAAGGGCAGATCATGCCTCCTACACCTGGTGGACTTCTTTGAGACAATTACTAAGGTTATAGATGAGGGAAAGGTGGTCCACATAGCCTACCTAGACCTCGCAAAGGCCTTTGACACCATTCCCCACTCAGATATTATCAACAAGCTCACCAGCCTGAACATAAACCCCTACATCATGAGATGGGTTGCCAACTGGCTCACGGACAGAACACACATGATAAGAGTTGCAGGAGCTAGGTCCGACTAAACTGGTTACAAGTGTCATTCCCCAGGGCTCAGTCCTAGGACCCCTCCTGTTCGGCATATACTTCTCAGAGGTACAGGCAAGCACAGGAGGACTATGGCTGACCAAGTTCGCAGATGACTGCCAACTAGGGGCTATAACTGACTCTCCGGCTGACACAGACATCCTCCAAAAGGTCTCACTGAGGCAGATACCTGATGTCAGAACCATGGCCTCAAGCTAAATGCCAAAAAGTGCATAGTCATCCCCTTTGGAAAAATTAAAGTACCCACAAACTACCACATAGGTGGTAGCCCCCTAAATACGGAAGACGTAATAAGGTATCTGGGGACCCAAGTCGATAGTAACCTCTCCTTTGATAATCACATTGCCAAAGTGGTTAGAAAATTCTTCTATGTGGCCCACCTAATCACAAAAGGGTTTGCATCCAGATCGAAAGAGGTCATTGGGCCCCTCTATGCATCACTCATCAGACTCATCATAGAGTACAATGCCCCATTTGGGATGTACCTTACAAGACACCTGCAACAACTGGAAAGACCACAGATGTACCTCACTAACAGGATCACTGGCCTCAAGGAGATGCCCTATGCAGCTCGACTGAAGAAACTTCAGCTGTACTCGGTTGCATACCGCCTACTCAGAGGTGATCTCTGCCTGACATACAAGGCCATGTCCAACCCAGAATTGATGGACATGCTCCACCTAAAGAAAACCATATCCCCTTGAGCCACATGCTCCAGGGATTTAAACCTCACCACAACAATAAATAGGACATGCTGGAGGGATAGATTCCTGTCCCAGAGACTTCCCATGCTCTGGAACAAGATTCCAATCTACATTAGGCAGAGCTCCTCGCTAACCCTCTTCAAGAGAAACCTTGATGAGTGGAATGGAAACAGAAAGTTTACCCCAGGGATCACTTCAATGGCTCTGCTGGACAGAGGCACAGGGAACTAATCTAAGGGGGTGGCAAAAGCCAACATTCCGGCTAGGCTTATAAATGCCTTCGGGCAGATAGCCTAGTACCTACCTATGAATCTAAGTATGCTTGCAAGTGGTAAGAGCATGTCTTTGGCAGGCTCCAGAGCAAATGTAGACAGCATGCGGCAGGCAGAAACAGGCCTGAGCACATGGCAGCTTTAGCCCTGTAGGTATGGCAAGGAATACCTGCAATCCTCCAGCAAGTTCTAAGACTAGTTCAGTTAAAGAAGCATGCTCAGTGCTGTACAAGGGTGAATCAGCAAAATCCAAGTCAAGCTTTACTGTTAACTGTCGCAATTGTGGTGCCTACCATGAGTCTAAAAGAAAAAAGTGCTTAGAATTTGGTCAGCGATGCCATAAATGTGATAAATGGAACCATTTTCAAAAATTTTGCAAATCAAGTAAGCTTCATACTTTTATAAAGAAGGGTAATTTGAAAAAACAAACTGATCAAGTTGAACTGCAACAGTCTGCTTTCTATGTAGATGGTGTATCACTGATTGGTGAAAAGACTGATGCAGCAGATTTACTGACAAAGAATGGAGTATTTTGTAGTGTTCAGATCAATGATAAATCTAAAGAGCTCAAAGTAGACACCAGTTCAAAGTGTAATGGTATGTCAGCAGACACATTTTCTAAGGTGAGAGCTGGTGAGCAATCAAATGTGACCAGTTGTGCGAAACTTGTTGCTTATGGAGGTGAAGAAATTCAAACCAAAGGCTCAGTAGTGCTTTCATGTTATGTGGCCAAGAACTGTTTCAGCTTATTATTCTATGTAGTCCGAAGACCTGTGCAGTCATTAGTAAATCTCAGAGACAGTTTGAGAATGAATCTGCTTTCTTTTACCAAAGTAGTTCATAAAATAAGCACACGTCTCAGTTCCAGCTTCACTAACCCTATTTTTTCAGAGTATGCTGATGTTTTCGATGACAAGTTGGGCAAACTTCCAGTTATGTGTTCTATGAAGTTAAATCCAGAGATCAATACAGTAGTCAGACCTGATAGTTATGCAGCACAAAGTCAAAGCAAAGTTGGAAAAAATGGTTCAGCAAGGTGTAATTCATCTAGTTAAAGAACCCACCAAATGGATGTCGTCCATGGTAGCAGCTCACAAAAAAGGCACAGATGAAATAAGAATATGCATTGACCCAAGAGATTTGAACAAAGCATTAAAGAGACTGCATCATTCCATGAGTACAGTCAAAGAAGTAACAGCTCTAATACCAAATGCCACTGTTTTTTCTGTCTTAGATGCAGAGAGTTCATTTTGGTAAGTGATGCTTGATCACAAATCTTCACTACTGACTACATTCAGTACCCCATTTGGAAGATACAGATTTCTTGGGATGGCATTTGGAATAAATTCTGCAAGGGAAATCTTTCAGTGTGCAATGGAGCAAATTTTTTCAGGTTATCCTTGTGCCATAATAGTAGATGATTTGTTAGTTGGATGCAATATTGAAGCAGAGGATGGCAGAAATCTTGAGAGAGTTCTAGACACAGCACTTGAAGTCAACAAAGTTTAACCCTCTAAAGTGCCAATTCAGACCAGAAGTTACATATGCAGGTCATATTTACTATCATTGGTGTGAGACCAGCCTCGTCCAAGCAAGCAGCCATTCTTGAGATGCCAACACCAGATAATGTACAAGCTTTACAACGTTTTCTTGGTATGCTCTGGTTACTATTTTAAAGAAGCCTATGCATTCAGTTCCAGCAAGATTGCAAAGAATGATTGCAAAAGTACAACTTCAAAATGATCTATACAAAAGGCAAACGTCTTTATCTGGATGATACCTTATCCAGACTGCCCAGAAATACAAAAGAACAGCTTGACGCAGAAAATGTTGACTTCTATGTCATAGAAGTGCATAATTTTTCTACCATAAGACTTGAGCTAAGAGATCATACACAAACTGATCCAATTTTGCAAAAGCTCAACCACTACATCAATGATGGATGGCCGTCAAAGCAATCTAGTGTACCACCTGAAGTGCAAACCTACTTTCCTTACAAAGATACAAACAAAAAACACTAACCACTGAAGACTACAGTGCTAAAACAATGACTGAAGATTAAATACAAGCGCTGCAATATCACCATGAAGACAGAGTAGAATGCATGTTCAGCAGATGAGATCAAAATAAAACCAGCAAAATTTAATCAGGAACAGATAAAATCTTTCAAACAACAAGATATAAATCCTCATAAATAAACAGGATGAGCGCTTTCGGCTATGCCCTCATCAGATCCTGTTCACACTACACCACCTCCCTTTTTTATATTGTTATTAATCCAATTAAGTTATCTCCTGAGCTTCCTGCTTTTCACTACATGTTTTAAAAGCACCACTCCATTAAGGTCAAGACTCCTGTCTGCCTATAAATCAGCTATACAGCATGTTCCCAAAACTTCAGTTTTATTTGATAGATCTCCGCCTCTTATATTATCTAGCACTCTTTCCAAGGCTAGGAAGGAGAATTTATGTCCAGGATACTTTTGAATATGCTGTAACAAAGCATTAGTCTGTACATCAAGTGTAATATCACTAAGATGCTGCAAAATACTCTCCTTAAAAGGCATATTGGTTTTCCCAACATAAATTCCTGGGCAGCTATCATAAGTAGCTGCTATGTTTTTAATATTACAATCCACATATGTCTTTAATTTGTATGTCCTACCAGTTACAGGATGTTTGAAACAATTGCTTGCATCTATATAAGCACATGCTTTGCAACTTTTACATGGAAAAGTGCCCATATTAAGGCTATGTGGAACAGTATCTTCTTTGTGACATAACAATCTCTTTAGATTCAACTTATTCTTGAAAGTGAGTCTGGGAACGTCACCAACAACGTGTCGTAGGCTATCATCTGAAGTTAAAATCTTCCAGTTCTTCCTAATAATGTCACGAATGGCTGATATGTCGCTACTGTGTGTTAGTAAACATCTCATGCCACTCAGTTCCCTATTATGTTTTTCCACATCATCCTTTCTTCTGACTGAGAAATAAGGTCTCCCCTCTATCATTTCTCTGTGTCTTCGTCTTCATGGTTCCCAGTCGAATTTCAAGGTCTTTATAGCCACGGGTCAATAAATCATTCTGTAATCGTTCTAATTCATGTTGGTGCACTTCATCATCAGTGCAAGGCCTGGATACACATAGCATCTGGCCATTTATTATTTGTGGATACACAAGTTCAGGATGCAAGCTTGTTCTGTGCAAAGTATGATTTCTCCAACATTCTTTCCTAAAGAGACATGTATTAAATTAGCTGTCTTCAACCAATCAGACAGTCAAATCCAAAAAGTCTACTTCTATCTTGGAACTCCTGACATCAAACTCCAAGAACAATGTGGTATTCCCCAAACTTGATAGTTCATTCTCATTACCTCTCCATAAAATAAATATGTCATCAACAAATCTACCATGGAAGATGACTTGTCTCAGCCAATGATTCTGCTCACTTAATAAAAACTCATTTTCCCAATATATCATGACCAAACTGGCATAGCTATGCCCCACTTTTGCCAATAGTCAGTTTCATAAACAAAAGATGTTATTCTCCAGTATAATTCTCAATAATGAGCAGATTTGTGAGGTAGTAGGGTCATCAAAATCTGTTTTCTCAGAAGTTCCTGGATAGAGATTATCCCATATTCAGTGGGAATCACTGTAAATAAACTTTTTACATCCATTGTTACTACTATAAGGCCTTCTCTTCCATCCAAATTCATTAAACAATCATGTAATATATGAAGGAAATGAGACGTATCTCTTAGAACTGTTCTCATTCCAGGTAGAGCCTTCTTCAGTTGAGATCCCGCAAAAATGGAAGCTGGCTAGGTGAGCCAGGCTCTGCAGATACTATCAGGTGTAGTGCTGGATCATCTTTGTTTTTGCATATTTTGGGTAGTCCAATAATAACCGGAGTTAATGGCTCATTAACTCTCAATTATATGACTTCTGTGATGCCTCTCATCATTAACACGTCATACAAGGTGTCATTAACTTTCTTTATTGTCATCTGTACATCCCATTTAAGTATCTTCTTGCATGTAGTCTTGCCACGAAGCATTTTCAGCATTGTGTCAAGATAGTCTGTAGTTAACATTAATATGATAGCTCCTCCCTTATCAGCTGGTCTGATGATTAAATCCCTGTTCTGTGACAATTATTTTACTGCTTCCCTTTCATGTCGATTCAAATTATAGAAACCATGATTACTACTGCCTCCATATCATAGCTGAGAATGAAGGGGGCATAAAAAGACTCGGCTTTCTGAAATCATTTAAATTATAATCATTACAATCATTCCCAAAGTAATACCTTAAGGCAACATTCCTGCCAAAGCACTTAATATCTACTGTAAATTTGCTCAACCTTGACTGAAGTGCAGAAATAAAAGAAAGTCCTTTATTTAAGAGAGAAATGTGTGCCCCTGTCAGCTGTCTCTTCCTGCTCCTGCTGTGAGAATGACCTCTGTGTACAAAAGGTTGTTTCAATAGAACAGGAAGACCCGAAGAAAAAGGCACATGAAGAAATTTTTCCTTGGGTCTAGTGCTCAACTCCACATCAGTGCCGGTTCTATTGTTCTCAGTCTGTTTCCTTTCTCCATTTTGATGGTTGCTGTAATTAGCTGTACTGTTCAAGGAGTCCAAGGTGGATTTAACATGTGCAATGTGATCTATACCTCCTTGCAATGTGATAGACTCATCATTCCTTGCATTATTCATTTGGAGGGAGGGATTTACAACAGACGAGTACTGTAGTACACAAAAGTACCCATTAACATTGGATTCTTCCTCATTTTTCTCCTTAGTGGCATTACCTTGTGATTTTGGCCACTGAAAAATATTCTCATCTCTGAAGTCTTGATAACATCTTGCTTTTTACATTTTTCATTTTACTATCATACAATATCAAACTGTATTGCAATGCTTCCACTTTATTTAAAAAAACTCTCTGGAAGCATCATTTTCTCTAGCTGTACGTGTCAGCGTCTATGAAGCTTATTTCTTCTTCCATAGGACGGAATAAAATCTATCAACGGTCTTATATGACGGAAACTGGTTTCAAGATTAATAGCTAGCCACTTGGCAAGTAGATCAGGACAGGAGTTGCCAAAACTAGGCAGACATCTCACTCTCAGTCCCAGAGGTATAACACAATGATGAAAACAAGCCTTGAGGTGGAAACGTTGCCAATGCAAGCATTTAAGCTTGTAAGCAGCATTTTCCACCTCCTCAAAAATGCTATCAAAGTTCTCATTATTACAGGATGTATCTGCTTCTTCCACCAACACATTGCTCAGATTTAGTTTCAACAGCGGGTTAACTGGAGTCCCAAGTACACCAGTTAAAGCTCTATTAGTACAGAACAAAGTAGACTTACTTTTCTGTTTGAAGGATTTTATCTCTTCATTATTAAATTGTGCTGGTTTTATTTTGATCTCATCTGCTGAACACGCATTCTACTCTCTCATTGTGGTGATATTGCAGCGCTTATATTTAATCTTCATTACAGAGATGAGATGTTGATGGAAGATGGCATTATTCTCAAAGGTCCTAAAATTGTTGTTCCTGCTTCCTTACAACAAGAACACATTAAGAATTTGCATCGTGGTCACCCAGGTTCTAAAGCTACCAAAAGAAGGTCAAAAGGACTAGTATTTTGGACTTCTATAGTAAACAACATTGATAGAGTACTTTCTTTTGTTCAGTATGCAATAGTACTAAACCGCATTTGCAAAAAGAACCACTTCAGCTAAGTCAAGCTCCTGAACTAACTTTGTCAACAGTAGACACCGACATATTTGAGTGGAACAATCAATATTACTTAGTACTGGTAGACTCTTATTAGAACTGGTTTGAGATCGATTTACTACCTAACCGAATGTCCATTACTGTTATAACCAAGCTAAAACATCAATTCTCAGTCCATGGAAGTTCACCAAACCTTCTCTCTGAAAACAGTACCCAATTTACCAGTCAGTTGTTTATGAAATTTGCAAGAGAATGAGACTTTTGTACATGTTACTAGTAGTCAAGAATATCCGCAGTTGAATGGAGTAGCTGAAAGGTAGTACAGAGTGCAAAGCAATTACTTGAGAAGTCAAAGCGTGGCAATACATATCTCTTTTTGAATTTACTAAATCCCAGAAACATACCCCGTAACAATATACATGGCTCACCTGCTCAGAGACTTATACCTAAGCTACTAGAACAACACTGCTTATCAGTTCCAGTTTACTGAGGCCAAAAGCTAAAAACAACAAAGCAATCAAAGCCCAATTGTTTAAAAAGCACTCTTTCTAGAACTCCAGCTAGGACAAATCAAGCAGATCTCTTCAACCGTTAAAAGCAGAAGAGAGTGAGGATACAAATGGCGAAAAATTTCAACCGGACTGCTCAAGTAACAAATACATGTGAAGTGTCGATATCGTATCTTGTGAAATCCGAAGGTACAGACTACAACAGAAATCGCAGACATCTACTTCCTGCATCAGAACCGTTATCCTATGATACAGGCACTAAATCTCAGAGTTATTCAGACAATGCTCCTGTTCCAGAAAGTGTCTCGATTCCCACTACTGTTACTGATAATGTTCAAAATGTCCAGAAAGGTTAAACACTCAGCAGAAACAATCCCAGTTGCAAAATCCAATTCCAATTTATATGTCACACAATTTGGTCGCATTTCCAGACCAAGTGTGAGATGCACACCAACATGGACATAGTTGTGTGTGTGTGTGTGTGTGTGTGTGTG